>NC_133358.1:6210793-6510793 GCF_030506205.2 Paramisgurnus dabryanus | reverse complement strand
ATTTTTTTAATAGCATTATGTTTGTCTATTTCATTAATGTTATAAACTTAATCAAAATGGTGCAAAATGGTTATTTGTAATATTGTTAAAGATTTTTTGAAGCAAATTTAAATTAAAATATCTAAATACTAATATACTTTGAATGTCTTCATGATTCATAAATGTATGGTGTCACATGCTGCTGTGACTGTATAACATTGTCGGCATTCTATTGGCTGATGCAGAGGTTAAGGGCGGCCATTTTAGGTTGAAATCATTGTAGTCCTCAGTTTGCGGCACTTAAGTCAGCACTTAAGAATGAGTCTTACACTTTACTGAAAGTTGCTTTCAGCTTCTTTATAAACATCTTCTATTCTCAAACTGGTCCTACTCCTTTCTAAGAATTTTTTGACACTTAAGTCAAAGCTTAAGACTATTCTTAAGAGCATTTCTGAGAATTTCAAACACATTCTTTGTTGTAAAGTGAATGATCCTCTGCCTCTCTGCTGCCCTCTTGTTACTCTTAACTAGGTTAAGAGACCTCTCCATCTCTCTTAAATAATTTAGGAGCTGAGACCTAGTCTTAACGCTTAGGAGGCTTTATAAATCAAACTTTTTCTTAAGTCTAGGAATAAGAGTAAAATGACATCATTCTTAGAATTTGGACACACTTAAGACTAAAATTTTACTCTGAGCGGCTTTATACGGGCCCAGGTATACTTTGACCTATATATATATATATATATATATATATATATATATATATATATATATATATATATATATATATATATATATATATATAAAATTTTGAAAATATACAATATAGAATTAATGTATAATTAATATATTTATTTTATATATATTTATATATAAAATAAATAAAGTATAAACTTTGAGTGTATATTTTCACTTTATATACATAATGATTGCATTTCTACCAATAAATTTTATTAGTTATCACAGTAAACTCATACACTGTAAAAATGATTATAATGTGCCTTGATGAATAAAAAAAGAGTAAAGTCTATAAAAAATGTAAGTAATTCTAAATTAACACATTATTGAGGAAATTTAACTTAACTTAATCATGTAAAATCCACCCAAATTTGCAAACTAAATAGTGGCCATTGTCTTATTCAAAATGATACAGAATCAACCTCTGTAAAAAAAATCATTCTCTCTCTCTCTCTCTCTCTCTCTCTCTCTCTCTCCCTCTCTCTCTCTCTCTCTCTCTCTCTCTCTCTCTCTCTCTCTCTCTCTCTCTCTTTCTCTCTCAGGTCCTCTTTCAGTTCTCTGTCTCTCTCTTTTAAAAATTAATTTAAATAAATGTGATAATTCATTTAATTAAAAGCAATACAATGGCACTACTTTATTTAAAGCGAACGGAGTGCGAGCCTTAACTTAAGAAAATTACTGTTATTTTTATCCGTCTGTTAAAAAATTACACTGTAAACATTAATTATAGCTTTAACTTGGCAAATAACCAAGGTATAAGCGGGATAATCCACGGCTAGCCATGCATTAAAGGGTTTTAATGCACTTCGCAGATGCAACCACCCTCCGCTAGGCGTCGGGTGGTTCTTCGCCTCTACGTCGTGCATTAAAACCCTTTAATGCTAGCTAGCCATGGATTATCCCTTACGTAATTAATAAAGCACTGCAACTTCAGTATGTGCTCTTACTAAAAAAACTAAATATGAAAAAAGGGGATGCATTAGACCAGGGGTTTTCAAACTTTTTGTGTGTGTGGACCACTATTTGTAATCAAGAATTTTCACGCACCACCTCATAATACTCATAATAAAATATGTCTACACAATTTCCTGAATTTATCTGCACTTCTAATAGGCTTACTACTACCTAGCACTAAAACTATAGCTGGTCATCACATCAGTACAACAGATTCTTAAAACATATTCTTAAAAAAATATATTTTTCTTAATAAATATATTCTTTTATATTTTATTTTACCTTTACCCTCACGGACCACTAGTGTGGGAATGGCCGCATTAGACTATGATTCAGACTGATGTAACAAACTGATCTAACAAAAACCTGCAAACAATGTTGGATGTTGGTTATTGCCTCAATTTAAAATGAGAAGCACATAATTCTCATGTTCACATTGCAGAAACAGACTTACTTTGAGATACAATAAGCATATAGACTATAAAAACACTAAAGATGAGATTTTGATGACATTGATGAGACAGAATTTGATTTTATGTTACCTCTGTGTGGTGTCTTTATAGCCTATCATGTTTCTACCTGTATTTCACAACGATTGTGGAACAAAAGATTATGCGTGTCACTGATCAAACCAAACCAACACTGATGTGAAGCCTAAAGTTTCAGAAGTCAATCGACAATCGAGGGAATGTTGTGCAGTTGCGAGAGCATAGAAAGAATCGAGTGAACGCTCATCCCAGCACTTGCATGAGTGGCTGCATTTGTACGCACTGAGCAGAGGTGTCCTTTCACGAGTCTTTTTCGCCGTGATCTAGCCTATATGCTCCCCCCTTAAGGATGCTTTACCTGTGTGCAAATATTTTTTCTGTGTGCATATACTCTCGCTTGCACATTCTTTATATGAGTGGCTTAGATTTGTGTCTGAATAAACACAACATAATCGAAGCCATGGTTACCACGTGCCCCTTTTAATAACCCCCCCCCCCCCCAGTTGGGAAACGAACTACTGCCATAAGCAAGAATCCTCTTTTTGTCCATTGTCTGTTTGATTTTTTTTCTATGTATCTGGGCCACAATCATTCAGTGTTGGGCAAGTTACTGAAAATTAGTAATTAGTTACAGTTACTTATTTTAAAAGTAATTTTAATACTCTACCAGTTACTGTATATCAAAAGTAATTAGTTACTAGGGAAAGTAACTTTTAAGTTACTTTTATGTCTGCTTTTTAAATGTAAATATGAACAGTACTGAACAGTCAAACAATAAAATGATATGGATGGACTATTTAACATACTGTAGGAGCCTATTTTGCTTTAGATTCAGCCTTTGAATATTTTTCTTAGAAATCATTGTAATATGTAATCTTAGTTTATTTATAAATATCATTTAGACAAATATTCTGAATGTTTACATTGAAAATATATAATGTGTTAAAATTGTGTACTGTCTCTTTAAGAATTTGCAGACAATTGTGTCAACGTGTCATATTTTCCTTAATAAATTATAATTTTTCTGATTCCATATTTATTTTAATAAGCCAGAAACGTTGGTTTGTGCGTGCAGCAGCTGACGCAAATGATGTGTCCTCCGAAGGTTAGATTGTCTCATTTCAGTTCTCTTCGCGGACTTCTGAGGCTTCCACCTTGAAAGACCGAATGCTCACATTTTACGGTTGCATGCTTAGCAGGTCGCAGCCCTTGAATTGGGACACAGCTTGTGAAGCTTGCGGCGGGAAGTGCACTGTTTGGTCATATATTGTTTAATACTTAATCAGAAAATGGAGTACGTGGATTGTTTTGTTGGACGGACACAGAGCAAGTGGATTGTTTTGTCGGATATGGAGAGTGAAACCAAAACTGAAACTAAATGCGCACTTGCACATACTATTGAGTTTTAACAGTTGTACAGCGCAGTGTGAATATTTTACTGGAAACAACAATCGCTGATCGTTCTCTTCCATGGAGGTCGATGTAAACATCCAAGAATATATTGACATTTCTCAGATTTATTGCTTTTGTGGACTATAAATGCAAGTTGATGTCATACTGGGATTGCTTGGCAAAGATAATTTAGAAACATGAGACCAATTGCGCACAATTTTTAAACCAAGGTATGATGTCCCGTTTAGATTTGTCATGTTCATTCTATATCAGCCATGATGAAGTTTAATGATTCATTGCACCACCTACCATGGTCCTGCGACGTTAGATCAGAAATGTCTTGTCTGCAAGTGTTATTTTTTACAAAATAGAGTAACGTGAGTAACGAACTCATTTAAATTTCAGTAATTGTAATTGCGTTACCTGATTTAAAAAATACTTAGTTACATGCTCGTTACTGCTAAAAGTAGTGGAATTACAGTTGCTTTGTAACGCGTTACTCCCATCACTGCAATCATTAAATAAGTTAACCGCTTGTGGCCAGTAGGGGCCCCCCAAGCCTGCGGAGCTCCACAAAACTGTGCGGTTTGCTTGGTGGGTAAACACACCACTGCTTGTAGGGTCCATGCAGGAGGCTTGCTGGGACGCTGTTTAAGATGTGAAATATATTTACTGAGTAACAGTTTTGTTAAGAAGATTAAAGCTTTAAGTAATGTTTTACACACAGAAGCAAAGCATTTAAAACATAATAAAAATCTTTTCATTACATCTATTCATTTTATTTTACATTGAAAATATATGTTCAATAAAATGCGTTGCAAAAATGGAACATAAAGCTTAGCATGTAAACTCAAACTGTATACAAACTGTACAGTTAAAGAACTGTATAGTCTATGACGTTCAGGGATGTCTGGACAGTTAGTGTTTCAGAGTCTGCAATCCATTCAATCCAAATAATGTAATTGATGTTATGTCACACAGAAGCAGCTGACTCATTTGGATCAATGCTTTCTCTCACTTCAGTCTTTTATTTGTCCATATAACATTGTTTGCCATTGACATTCCGTTTGTCCCTGTTCAGCACACTTTACTATTTATCCCATAACATATTTTTCTTTCTCCAACAAGATTTAAATATTTTATGCATATAAAACATTAAACAGATGGCAATAACACTAGCAAAGCGGGAACTTAATATGGTGGCGGCGTGATGCATTTTTATATCGAAAGCACCCCCTAGTGGTCAGGAGCATTTCTGTTGTGATGTGTTGTGTCTTTATTTTGTCGTGCTGTGGCTTTATTTAATTTCGTTGTATTGTGAACTTGTGCTTGCCTTTTAAATTTCGTTGTGTTGTCCACAATTGTGACCCTGTATGTTTTGTTGTGAAATGCTATTCATTTTTTTAGATGCTTTGCCTTTAACAGTTGACATTTACAGTTGGCATTTTGCAGACAGTTTTATTCAAAGTGTCTTATGAAAGTCATTTGTCTTATGGAAGTAAATAGTAGGCCTATGAGAAAGTTACTTTTAGCTAACAAACTTCCTTAAAGACCATACCTGTTTAGTGAGATGGAAACAGTTTTTATATCCACCTTATTCTTGATGTAAATGTGGGTGCCGCCATCTTTGAGCTTATATGGGTAAAACTTCCGGTGAGCCACTACAGCTAATGGTAGTCCTAATGCGAGGGGTACAAGCACGCCCGCCGACAGGGGGGGACAAACGGGTCTGTTGTCCCGGGCCCAGGGTGGGGTGGGGCCCAGAGGGGGGCCCAGAACTGAACCCTATGGAATAATTGATAAAAAATAAAGAAAATATTTGATTCATTTGATTTGAAGTTCAGTACGCTCAAAATGTCCTGTCAGACTGACTCAGCACAAGTCCGGTGCTCAGAAAAGAAAAGAAAAGAAAAGAAGAAAATATAGGCCTTATAGAGGAAAATAGAATTCCTAATTATCCCCATTAGGAATCTGTGACCGCAGATATAGTCACTGCATCGCGTGTGTTTAGAAGTCTGTGCTGTTTGCTGTGAGGTTTTTATGAGAGAAAGCACAAACTATTTAATATTTAATATGTAAAACTTGAATTTGAAATAAAACTTACCGCGGAGAAGATAATGAATTCGCTATCGTCTCTATTGCTAAGTGATGCGAAAATTATTTATTATTTCAAATCCGTTTACAAGATAAATATATATACATTGTGTTGTTAAACAGATGAAATTATCTTGATATAGGCTACATTAATTATGAGAAGCCTTTTCTTTTTACTGTTACACTGTAGACAGTAATATATGTAATTTATATAAAACTCTATGGTCGTGACAGCACATTGTCCATTATCTGTTGGTTCATGTTGGTCCAGTTTAATTCAGGGTAATCCTTTAATAAAATGTAATTATAAAATATTTTATTGTTTTGTAATATTCACAGCGCACATTCTCTCAGATCGTTTTAAAACATTTTTAATTATTCTGCAAAATTCCGCATAGATTTTGCTAAAGAAATCCGCAGAAATAGAAAAAATAACTCCTTACACAGATTCCTTACACAGCTGTACTACTCTTGCAGCAATTAAAGAAGTTCAGATTTGTTTTAAATGGCAAAATAGTTATATTTCTTTTTTTATTTACATTTTAGAGTATTTTTGTTTGTTCCAACAAGCGGTTCGCAGCCGACAGCAAGTTGACGACATGTTTGTTGAATTGAACTCTCAAATCAACACTTCACTTGCCTATAATAACAACTATATAAAATATATATTTTCAGCATATCACAGTGTTAGTTTAAACGTTTATTATCTACACACACTATTTTTAAAAAGCGGAGGCAGGTTGCTCTGCTGCTCGCAGCTGCAACGGGTGCAGAAATAAAAAAATGAAAAGGGCTATAGCTACAAAACGAAACGAAATAAACATGAAACCGAATAAACATGCAACCTGCCTTATCTTACAACTTCGCTATGCATATATATGTGTATTATAGATTATGTCTTGGATGCTGTTTGCATAGATTATGCGCAGTATCCAAGGTTTTAATCTAGTCCTCCATTAATATTTTTTCCCGGTGAGCTGAAGGTCCTGCTGTTAAATAAGCAACAGCTGCATTGTAAATGCGTGTCTGGCTGTGCTTATAGCGGACTCGTGCTATAGGTTAAAAGTCTTACTACGTTTGTTTTGCAATCATCGTCTGTCAAAATGTTATTTTAATTAAATTGAAAAATATAAAAAGATGGAGAAGCCTAAATAAGCCTGAGGTCCGCCCGCGTATCAGCTGTGACGTTAAAATTGGCCGAAACCCGAGCCGAGCCCGGCTTGGGCTGAAATGCAGGGCTCTACCCTCAGTCGCATTCATTGAGAAAAATCTAAGCATGCTCATCATGAAAGCTCTTTACAAAATAATATCCCTCTGGGCTTTTGGTTCAAAGGCGTGCATGTTTGGAGAAATATTGATTGAGTTTATATGTTTACTTCAAATTTCTAAAGAGAGGAGTAATATTTATTCAATTTTTAGTCCAAACACAGCATAATATTAGCTGAAGTTGTTTTACTGATATTTCCAATAGTCTGTTCATAATTCATACGTGATTATGATATTTTGTTTCAGTATACAGCGTCAGTACACTGAAAAAAAATGATTCACTGAATTTAATCCGTTTTTTTAAGGTAAGTGGTTGCAATCAATTTATTTAAGCTACATTTAAACAAAAGTTTTATATATTTTATTTTACTTTACTAATCTTTTTGTTTAAATGTAGCTTAAATAAATTGATTGCAACCACTTACCTTAAAAAATGTATTAAATTCAATGAATATTTTTTTTTCAGTGTACTACATTTAAAGGTGCAGTGTGTAAATTTTAGAAGCATCTAGTGGTGAGGTTGCAAATTGCAACCAACGGCTCAATCCACTGCTCACCCCTCGCTTTTGAAACGCATAGAGAAGCTACAGTAAAACATGTCATCGTCAGAGACAACTTAGTAAAAAAAGTTTGTCCGTTAAACGTTTCTGTAGAAACATGGCAGCACAAAATGGCGACCTCCACGTAAGGAGACCCTCTGTGTTAACATAACGGTTCATTATAAAAAGGTCTTTATACACCCCTGATAATATAGTTTAGTATATTATTTTGCATTTCTGTCAAGAGATCCTTCTAAAAATTACGAAAAGCACCTTTAACTAAATGTTTTATACAATGTATAATATGCAATATTCGTGGGTCCTGAATCTGATAATGCCAAATCTCTTGTTACCAGTAAAAAGTAAGGGGTGGGGGGCCCTCTAAGATTATCTTGTCCCGGGCCCAGGCAAGACTGTCAGCTGGCCTGGGTACAAGTTTGCCATTTAGACTGGCATTTTAATGCTTATTACGAAATCCAGGAAGACCGTCATAATTTGTGCAGTTAGGGGGTGCCATAATAGCTGATACAAACTCAGTAAATCTCTACAAAACATTTGTTTAAACTATAATACACGCAAGAGAACTAAATGTATATGTAGCACACATGCATCTATTAATTGTATCCAAACATCCATCCAGTAAAACCTTTCATAGAAACTGACAGTGAACAATAAATACAATAATTATTCAAAAATAAGTAATATTATGCTGATAAAAATATACTGATTTAGCTGGTTTATTCACTATATATTATTACAAAATGAGATTACAGTACAGAATATATAGCCTATGACATGAACTGCTTATTAGTTAATGTTTATAATAGTTTGTGATGTGTTTGCGTGTAACGTTACTTTTGTTATGTTTTAAAAGATTTTTTAAAAATAAGCAAATAATTTCATAAGCTGAAGAAATAAGAAAAGCCATTCAAAAACTGAAAAACAATAAAGCACCAGAACCCGATGGAATCCCCCCTGAAGCCATCAAAGCAGACCTAGAGATGGCAACAACACTACTATATAAATATAAATATATTATATATAAATATATTTGCATTTGTTTAAAGCAAAACATTTAAATACTTTCCAGCTTACAGGTGAAGCAACTCTTTACGCCTTCTAACATCTCCTTATTTATGTCCAAGACACTTAATAATAATATATTACATTTTATTCCTTTAATTTTTCTTTTTTTTTAAACGTTTGTGTGCTGCTACGCTTCCATGTGTGTGATAAGCAAACGTGCATTGTCATCCTGTTTATAGGCGCATATTACTTACACCATTGACTTTAGACCAGGATTTAGTTGGTCAATAGCATAGTCTATGTTAGTTGCCTCAAAATAGCAACGCTCAAACAATGTGCCTGAACACATCTCGTTTTCAGACCTGAACGCTGATATGCGCAAAATTGGGTGCAAATGCATTTTAAAGGCACACCGTGGAACTTTTTGGTCACTAGGGGGCGCGAGACAGGTATTTTTCACGTCTAGTGCCCCTAGAGGCCACAAGTGCCGCAGCACTGTCGCAAAGGAAAATAAGACAACTTTTTAGGTCACAAAGTCTGCTGTGTGCCTTTCAGCATGTCATATGAATATAATTTCATGGGTTTTATTTTTTCAAACAACAAAAGATCGCATAGCTCATGTTTACAAGTCAGTTGTAATGGTGGTCACATGGTTAAGGTTATATGAAAAAAATATTGCCTTAAATGGTAATCAAACCAGGTCCCTTGTGCCATAGGTCCATGACACTACCACGGCGCCACAGAGTCATGATAGAAGTCACTGGGTGTTTCTCAGTGTCAAGGATACTTCCTTGGCAGGACTTGTCTTTCCAAGTCACTTCCTTCATAGGCTAGGCGAGGCTCATCTTTAGCATTCGGAGAACACGTAAATGGAACAGGCTAGAAAGTGCACGTCATTGCGTCATTACATCAGCGAAAAGGTGTGCTTTTGGCGCTGCACAAGTAAGATTGTGGGTGATTTAAGAGCGCAAAGGATACACATATGAATTCTTTCCTGTATATGGGATATTTTCCGAACGAAGGACTCAGTCCTTGGTTGAAATTCCGAGGATCCTCGACATTGGAACAGTCCTTCGACGAATTCCGATGAAGTAGCATCTTCGAAATTCTGGCTTACGAGGATCAGACAGGACTGCAAAGCATGACGGCCAAGTCAATATCGGTCAGAAACCCCTCCTTCTCCTTTAGTTAATATCAGAAAGCGAACGCTTGGCCCAATATTGATCATCGTCCTTCCTTTTCTCCTCCGACAAAACCATAGGTTTCTTTTTCTTAGTTGCGCTCTCACGTTCCGAATTTGAGGAAGTGGAGGAAGTGACGTATGCCATAAAGCAGTCGAATTTTGTAGTTCTTTTTGAGCTCGTGTTACTACCCGAAACCCCAAGTTTAAAAGTATGTGTCAAAGCGATACAGACCCCGTCAGGCTATGGTAGATGTCATTCAACATATTTTAAGTTAAGGAACCATCAAAATGGGGTTGAAAATACATTATGAAGGTTGAAAAACTACAAAGTGTCACTTTAAACAACGTGGCGCTAAAGGTGAAAATAATAATTGAATAATTTGATGCTATAAAAATGTGTCATGTCATCAGGGCCGTGCAAAGAACTTTTGATGGGCATGTGCTGAAACTGAAAAAGGGCACCCCCTCCAAATAAATAGCACATATAATCGTCTTAAAAGCTTTATATTTATTTACTATTAGTGATTGAAAAATTCACTATTAATGAATGAAAAATGACATTTTATGATAACTTGGCATATATTGCAAAGGATATCTGGCCTTCCAAGTTGTCTTTACCAACTTACCTCCTCGGTGGTTATCTGTAGGCCTATTTGTAGTCATGTGTTTGTGAACTGCTCTGATGTACTCGCTCTTATTTAATTGTATAATTTATTAATTTTAATTTTCCCATCTACTTTGCATACATAAAGTTAAATAAAAATATGTTTTAAGAAAAAAAGCTATTCTGTTTGGTTTTATGAGCTAGTTTTTTGTGTTTGGTTAACATGTTTATGTATGTCATTGAAAAGAAGGGAAAATAGGAGATTAAAGATCAAAATAGGAGATTATACTATAAGTAGGAGCCAGCCATATGATATTAATGTTTAAGTTAATTTAGTGACCCCTGCTGGTGAATTATGATCTTGTGGCCTGGAAAGGCCTTGGAACAGGAGTTAAATTGCACACCTGTGCCAATTAGTAGAATATAGGCAATAAGACAAAGGAGTTTTAATTTGATGTTGGCAATGAATGGACGCCAGTAGGCATATGGTTTTCAATTTATTTACTTGTTGATTATTATCAATTTAATTACATTAGATTTTTTTACTGGAATAAAACAACATCTATTGAAAACCCAGAGGCGTGTGAAGTGCCTTACTGGAAGGCACTACACTATACATATATATTAGGGTGACCATATGTGGCATTCTTCCCGGACGCATCCCGTCCAGGATTTTGTGTTCGTCTTCCAGAAGTCGTATTTGTCGACCGCATACGTCATAGAGGATTATTATTATTATTACAGAAAAGTAACCGTTAAATTTTTAGGTAAGAATGAAACTACGATTGTATATCTTATGTTTTTAACTGAATGGCGTATGCGGTCAACAAATACGACTTCCAGAAGACGCACCGAAATCCTGGACGGGATGAGTCCGGAAAGAATGTAACGTATGGTCACCCTAATATATATAGCCATACCATTAGCATATCAAACATGAATCTGCCTACCTGGCAAAAACTGTACTGAGGACCAGGAACCTTGGTCTCTTGAAGGTGCACTAAGGTTGGTTGTTCTCTCTCATGCACTTTCCTTAAATAAGCCAGCAATGAAAATGTATAAAAAATTTAGTCTAGTCATTCAGGGCTAACTTTTTTGTTATAAGGAGCACAGTAGCCCCTGACAGAAAATGTCAGGAGCATAAGCAGAACATTTTGAGCACACCTTAAATCAGCAATTATTCACATTTTTCCCCAAAATAACTGCATTACTGAAAAATACTAAATAGACTTAATTCAGAATAAAAAGTTATGAACCAAAGAATCATACAACCCTCTTGACTAATTCTAGGCATAAGATACATACATATACAATAAGTTATATCCAGATAGAATATTGTAATGAGATGAGTGGCCGAGCAATATACATACTTGTATCTGTTACACGTTTCTTGTCTTCTATCCAGTTTTGCTTAACTGAGCATCTAAAGTCTAGGGGCCCTATCTTGCACCCAGCGCAATTGACTTCATCAGTGACGCATGTATCATTCGTATTTTGCGCCGGCGTACAGCGGGGTTTTTCCCTCCACAGATGCACGTCAGCAAACTAGGGAATGAACTTGCGCTCCCTGGGCGGTTCAGCGCAAAAAGGAGGCGTGTTGCGGCGCAAACCATCTCTTATGCTATTTTGCAGTTTCAAAAAACAATTGCGCTACTAACCAAAAAAAACTAGTCTAAAGTCAGTGGCGCGTTGCGCGTGGTTCATTATGCTATTTTGAGGGCGCATGCTTGACCATAATGTATAGCGTGCACAACGCGCATACACTTTGCTTATCTAATCTACACAGATGCAACAGTTATTTTTGCAAATCATAAATTGTTACACTTAAAAATATTAATACACGAGAAAAGGGGAATCATAGTGGTGAGCATTGTGGTGATAGTTTTTATTTATTCTCATGCAAATAACGATTAAAATATTTTCATAACTTTGTTGTGTGGCTGTATTACGTTTATTTTATGTAAATAATAGTTAAAATGTTTTCATAAGAAACCTTAATGTATATGAACTTGATTTGTAAGAGTACTTTGGGGTTGGACCTTGCTTGCGTTTCTTGGGTCCGATTTCAAAGCCCCCAAACCCTTTCAGCGGTGAGGGTGGACGCAGCGATGTCCTCTGCTGGCGTCAAGTCCTGAGGCAGATCCACCTCCCGTTACACGGCGTGCCCGATTTATGCTGGCAAGCGTGGGATTCCCCCGTACAAGGACGTCGGTCTCTTCGGCTGTGAACCGCTCCTGGCGTGCGCCTGGTAAATCCGTCATAATAATAGCAACCCGCCATGGAACTTGCGCCCTTGCGTTTAAAGGGAATGTTGGCTAGCGTTCTGATTGGTTTATTTGACGTTACGCCCAAACCACACCTATGAATAATGAACCTACTTCAGACCAACCCCTTATTGATTTGCGCCCGGCGCAAGAGTTATTTCTCACGCCGGGAAAATAGCAACAGCGCCCAAGATCCGCCCACAAACTCACTTGCGCGTTGCGCTTCGCACTTGCGTTTCAGATCGTTAAAATAGAGCCCTAAGACCTTTCTAATCTTTAATGTTTTTGGTGTTAATGTAGGCTAGAAGTTTTCTCTATCTCTCATCTCTGCAATGTCTAAATTTAGACCGTTTTTTGCAGTTCTGAGTCAGATGTGTTGACTTAAAGGTAGGGTAACAGATTTGATCCTGAAACATTTTTTGTTATGCTGGTTAAAAGTCTCTTCACATCCTGATAGCAATCACTGTGTTAAGTTGTTTAAATGTGTTTGTAGAAATTTATGTCATCTTTGAAAGGCGTAGGACCAAAAAATGTTCAACAAATCATAGATTTCGGTCCGAACGGACGTTTCCTTTTTTTGTCCCTCATACGTAAGCGTAATTTGAATTCCCACCGCGCAGCGAGACCACGCAGACACCATACGTCATCGGCGCGTTCACGTGCGCTCACCTCCTGTCTGTAAACAGCAAGAACAGCAAACTTTTCTGCTGAATTGACAACCTACACAGGAGCCACAAAACTAAAGGCATCTTTTATAACAACAACAGCTCAAACTGCTTAGATCAGCAAGAGCAAAAACCCAAATTAACATCGGTAACTTTACTGCTTTACCGCGAGATGCAAACAGCTACAGGAGGCAAAGAGTCTGAAAGGGTCGCTGCACTGTTTATTTTGGTAAGGTAGATATGTTTGTATTGAGATGGATTCAGATATTCCACTTTGATGATACATTGTGTTGCTTATGAAATTTGTGTTTGTTTATGGATTAGCATAACGATATAGTTACTACGTCTACACAACCAAAAGTGTGCTTAAACTAATTCTGATGTAAACCAGTTGTTTATGTTGGTTATTTTGGAAGTGTTATTCACTTTGTACTGCAAAGTTTTCTCACTGGTGAATGAGACATGAGACGTGACCATCTGATCTGTGCGTGTTCATGTGTTTTCAAAGAGGCGTGACTTTGGATGGCGATTTGACTTGAGGGTGGGATCGGGATTTCATTGCTAGGCGGCTACCGTTAGCATTTGTGACCCGTCACGGAAACCAGGGACTCAAGTCGGCAGCACAAGTTTCGAGAAAATGAGAAACAAAGTTTTTTTTTCGAAATTTGTGATTTTCGTTTTATTGCAGAATCTGTTAGTTGAGATCACGAAGAAGCCTCTCCATGTTTGAGATAGCAGTTTTTGTATATTTAAAAGCGTACATTTTGCGGTTAAAATAGGCTTGTTTTTCCGGAGATTCTAGCGTGCAGCGGGGGGCGTCATTGTCTGTGTGTATATTTACATACTGTATAAGCTTGTGTTTTCGCCTCCGCCCCCAAAGGGAACAGCGTGACTACTAAATAAGGATAGTTCGCCCAAAAATGAAAATAATGTAAGTAATGACTCACCCTTATGTCGTTCTAAACTCGGAAGACCTCCGTTCATCTTCGGAACACAGTTTAAGATGTTTTATCGTTAGATTTAGTCCGAGAGCTTTCTGTTTCCTCCATTGAAAATCTATGTATGGTTTCCATGTCCAGAAAGGTAATAAAAACATCATCAAAGTAGTCCATGTGACATCAGTGGGTCAGTAAGATTGTGTTGATGCATCGAAAATACAGTTTGGTCCAAAAATAGCAGAATTACGACTTTATTCAGCATTGTCTTCTCTTCCGGCTCGAGCGTGAAGTCACGTGACTGTAGTGACGCGCTGCCCTGTTCCTCAGACATGTTTGCTAAGTTTTTTTTTTTTTTTCAAACTTATAGCCTGCGTCTCCCCAGACTGTAAAGCTCGGGCGCACAAAACAAAAGAAAAATAAAAGAAGCTGGGGCGGAACAAATAACAGTCAGCCGCATCGTACGTCAGCCGCGTCACTGACTTTATGCGGCGCCGCAGTGGGATGTCGTCAAAGTACCGCGAGAGCTCTTCAAGAAATCTTACGCAGTAGTTTAATTTCGACTCGCTCTCGCGGTGCTTTGACGTCATCTGTATGTCAGTTCTTGCAGCGCAGCATGAGTCCAAACACACAGACGTTACACAGATATCGTTGTATTCTTCATATAATTGGCTACATGTTTTGTCTATCAATATTTTCCATGAAGTCATTGGCTGATGGAGGAACGAGCGAGCCATTGGTAACCTCTCTAAAGGATGTCACGTTTTCGACGGCGCTGTTTGGATGATCTATTATACTACTTCCCTATTTTAAATACAAACTTTGAAGGCGGGTTCATGTGTTTAACAGAGTGTAAGCTCATATACCCTTACATGTTACGATTTAAATAGTCTTCAGATTATATATTATATTGTATTACCAGACATTCATGCGAAATCTGATGTAAACAATCTATATTTCACGGATTATACGCATTTGTAGACAAATATGGTCATTGGATAATCTGAAACAGACTGGATTCGACTTGTGATCCCCACAAAGGTAAAAGAGTCATGTTTATTTTTGCGGGTTGTCATTTGGTCATAAAATACTACATATGATGCTAGAACATCTCAAAAAGGGTTTTACAGGGGGCATGGCTTAGCTAAATGAGATGTAAATGAGCCCTATTGTCTCCCCCAGCTGAAAAGAAGAGTCCCTTTCGTCTCGATTTTCTCGGTTTGAGTATTTCTGAGTTCCTATATTCAAATGGCCACAACTTCTCCAAATCTTATCAGATTTCCATGTGTTACACATCGTTGGAAAGCTTAGAAACTGCACTTTCAGAATCTGTGATTAACTCAAAATGCCCAGATCCGACTTGTGTCCCTACTTTCCGTGACTGGTCACATTTTTTAAAATGTGTTACCCTACCTTTAACTTGGGCTGCGTAGACCCATTAAGACGCGTCATGCAAACAAGCGATTAAAACCCGATCCTGCATTCCGTATTGTTGTCACGAGTGCCTTGCACATGTGCTGTCTCAAAAACTCAATTTGATTGCGCTGTCTCAAAAACTCCATTTGGTTGCAGTTTGGAGCCCTTGGTGCCCCCTGATTGCCCACTCGCCCAATCCCGTCTATGGATAATCCGGCTCTGCTCAAATTAAAACATGCGCAGTTATAGACATACTAGTTTTTCTTTTGTAATGAGACACCATTGTATTCAAACAACAAAATATTTATTTACTGTTGCAAGACATGCAGCTGTTCACAAGTTTTTTTTATAGCTTTTATTTTGATAAATATATTTGTAAACCAGACAGACAGACTGACGTGTTTACGTAACATGGCAGCGCCCATGGTCGAACATTTTTGCGTTCAATTCATTACAATGGAAGGAAGCGACTTCACGTCGTCCATCTTTTATTTACAGTCTATTGTTGAAATTAGCAAAATACACTTGCGTCGCACGTTGCACTGCATCATGTGTCTACTCAAAATAAATGCCTGCTGTACACATGTCTAGGGATTATGATAAAAGTGACATTTGCGTTTGCCAGATACTCGCTTAACCTGCTAAGACCTGGATTTCCACATACAAGGCAGACCTGCCAACCTTGGAATTTTTTTTGAGTACAGTAGCATCGGCCGAAAGGACAGAACACGGGTTTTTAACATATAATTTAACACATGCATGCGCACATGCACGCACACACACCTCTTGGTAACTTTCAAGGTAACATGCTGCAAATTGCACTCACTTTTTCCCCATCCTGCCATAATCTGCTTTAAAAATAATTATAAATGTGAATAAAATAATGTTTAACTAAATTTGCCATACATGGTGATTAATAACATTATTAATGTTAATTACTGTATTCTCCAAAGTTTAGCATGTCTGCACAAACACTGTTAAAAGTGATATTACTGTTAAATAGTGGGAGATGGTTAACCCACACATGACATTCTGTTATCATTTACTCAACCTCATATTGTGTCTAACCTTCATTATTTCTTTCTTGAGTGAAACACACAAAAAAATTGAGAAAAAAAAATATTGTTTTTCTCTGACTAGCAAAAAATTAAATGGAGTGGGG
Source organism: Paramisgurnus dabryanus (assembly GCF_030506205.2). Classification (NCBI taxonomy): domain Eukaryota; kingdom Metazoa; phylum Chordata; class Actinopteri; order Cypriniformes; family Cobitidae; genus Paramisgurnus; species Paramisgurnus dabryanus. The sequence continues at coordinate 6,494,088 of NC_133358.1, read as the reverse complement.
ACCAGACACTGTGGTTATCAACACTCTTTAAAATAACTTGTGTATCACACAATAAAGAAACTCATAAATGTTTGGATGGTCTGTTCTGTTATGTAAACTATGACTGAATTACATGTTTTTATGTTAACTATCCCTTTAAGACAGTATTTTAGAGTTAACACTGCTTTAAATTCAACCATAACTGTGACAGTATTGCTGTTAACTGTATGTCTGTCTGTAATTTATTGTAGCTTTGTTTACAGTACAGTACAGTACGCCATAGGCACTTATCACGTGGGCGCTGGAGACACGAGATATTCTCCATTTACAACCCCAAATCAGAAAAGTTGGGACACTGTAGAAATTGTGAGTAAAAAAGTAATGGAATAATTTACAAATATCATAAACTTATATTTTATTCTCCATAGAATATAGATAACATATCAAATGTTGAAAGTAAGATATTTTGAAATGTCATGCCAAATATTGGATCATTTTGGATTTCATGAGAGCTACACATTCCAAAAAAAGTTGGGACAGGTAGCAATAAGAGGCCAGAAAATTTAAATGTACATATAAGGAACAGTCCTAGGACCAATTTGCAACTTATTAGGTCAATTGACAACATGATTGGGTATAAAAAAGCCTGTCAGAGTGGCAGTGTCTGTCAGAAGTCAAGATAGGCAGAGAATCACCAATTCCCCCAATGCTGCGGCGAAAAATAGTTTTCTGAGTTTCTCAGCGAAAAATTGCAAAGAGTTTGAAGTTATCATCACCTACAGTGCATAATATCATCCAAAGATTCAGAGAATCTGAAACAATCTTTGTGCGTAAGGGTCAAGGCTGGAAAATCATACTTGATGCCTGTGATCTTCGGGCCCTTAGACGGCACTGCATCACATTCAGGAATGCTACTGTAATGGAAATCATAACATGGGCTCTGGAATACTTTTAGAAAACATTGTCGGTGAACACAATCCACCGTGTCATTCGCCGTTGCCAGCTAAAACTCTATAGGTCAAAAAAGAAGCCATATCTAAACATGATCCATAAGCAAAGGCGTTTTCCCTGGGCAATGCTCATTTAAAATTGACTGTGGCAAAGTGAAAAACTGTTCTGTGGTCCAACGAATCAAAATTTGAAGTTCTTTTTGGAAAACTGGGACGCCATTTCATCCGGACTAAAGAGGATAATGAGAACCTAAGTTGTTATTAGCGCTCAGTTCAGAAACCTGCATCTCTGATGGTTTGGGGTTGCATTAGTGTGTGTGGCATGGGCAGATTACACAACTGGAAAGGCACCATCAATGCTGAAAGGTTTATCCAAGTTCTAGATACATATGATCCCATTCAGACTAGTCTCTTTCAGGGAAGACCTTGCATTTTCCAACATGACAATGCCAGACCACATACTGCATCAATTACAACGTCAAGACTGCATAGAAGAAGGATCCGGGAACTGAAATGGCCAGCCTGCAGTCCAGATCTTTCACCCATATAAAACATTTGGTGCATCATAAAGAGGAAGATGCAACAAAGAAGACCTAAAACAGTTGAGCAAAAGTCTGTTTTAGACAAGAATAGGACAACATTCCTATTGCTAAACATTGGTCCTCCTCCAGCTGTTCCTTATATGTACATGTAACTTTTCTGGCCTCTTATTGCTACCTGTCCCCACTTTTTTTGGAATGTGTAGCTCTCATGAAATCCAAAATGAGCCAATATTCGGCATGACATTTCAAAATGAATCACTTTCAACATTTGATTTGTGATCTATATTCTGTTGTGAATAAAATATAAGTTTATAAGATTTGTAAATTATTCCATTCCTTTTTTACTCACAATTTCTACAGTGTCCCAACTTTTTCTGATTTGGGGTTGTATAAAACTTAATTTGATGTGGTTTGTATATGGCGTTTTATTTTATTGACAATTATCAAGAGCGCGTTATTTCAGAACGCATTTAATCCGCTTCACTCGGATGTCAGGTGGATTCCCTTCACTGAGAGTGAACTTTCCGTTTTTATTTGACTAAAACTGGATGATCTGCCCCATGGTAAAATCATTGTACTTTTTCGTAAGCGCTCAATTATAAATGATGCCCATTTACAAATCAGAAGTAATGTTAACACATCTTGCGGTCAAGTGCACGTTATGAAACGGAGCCCGCGCGACCGTCGACTTCATTGGATTAAGCTAATGCATTATTTCATTATTTGCACATCCACCCTGACCAGTTTACCTTAGCGGGTCAGACGTCTTGACTCTCCGTTGAAAAAGATGGTCAGAAACTGCAGGTGGAGAAAGGAGATTACGCTTGATTGTGTGATTCCATCGATAGCAGACTCTTGTTACTGATTGGCCATACGACTTGTCAATCATCCCCACTTTCTATGTGGTGGATGAGCCCAGTGCTATGATTGGACATATTTTTATTTTTTCTGTTGCTTCTTTTGAGTACTTTGCGCGGCAAAGGGCGTCATCAGGTTTTTGCGTAGTTTAGAGTGACAAATCGTACCACCGTACTTTGAGGTCAAAATCAGTACCTGCTACGCAAAATGCGTACAGGTTGGCAGGTCTGACAAGGACATCACTTTTTTTGCACCATAATACTTATTTCTGTGTAACTGAACCCTGTTGTACACAACCATGGACAATTACACTGCTTCATGTTCAAAGAATAATACTTGGTATTATATTTATTGGTTCATCCTAACCCCAAAATAGCTGGAAGAAATCTGAACAAAAGACAAAGCTCCAGTTTTAGGAGGTTAATCTCGTGTTTAATCCGGGTTTAATGTTAAGTTTGTGTCTTGCGAGTATTTTGTGAATGTGTTACTCCTTTTCAACATGTGTGAAGCAGGAGCGTATTTTGACAAGAAGCATGCACATGGTTTTTACATGACGAGTAACACACATGACACTCCGATCACATTTTTTGAATTTGCGCCCTTCGGAAGAGAAGTCACTGCTCGCCATTGTACCTGAGAGCTGTCAGGGATGTGCAATAGGGGTGGGAATCGCTTGGACCCTCATGAATCGATTCAGAATCGATTCTTAGGGTCCCGATTCGATTCAGAATCGATTCTTGACGTACTAATTTGCATATCTGTGACGTCATTACGTCACATTTGCTCTCAAAGCCAGGTTAATGTTTGCGCTTATAGTCTCTGAACTGTCATATACTGTACTTTAATGCAACTAAGGGATAAATTATGTAATTCTTATATACATATATGTCCTGTTTCTGTAAGACATTAAAACCAGTAAAATAGTAATTAAACGTGACATATTAATTCTATATGTTAACCGGCATTAACTTCCACGAACTGACTAACGTTAAGCGTCTAATCATCATCATTATACACAGTGATTGGCAGTATTACTGTATAATGCAGCGCAACCAGCCACTGAATAACAAACTATGTGCATATTTTTACAGAAGTATTCATGTTATATCTAAACAGTCAGTGGATGGTTTAGGGCAGGGGTGTCCAATACGTAGATCGCAAAGGCAATGCCGGTAGATCGCACATAAGTTAACTGCTGCTCCACGCGCGAAATTGTCATTATGGTCTTTAGAGTAATTGTGAAACACACAGGTCTTTTTGAGTTGCTGCGCCTTCCTTCTCAACTGTGTTTTGCCAGGCCACTGCAGCTCAGTCGTCTTTAACTTCCAAAATTCACAAGGATGCGCATTCTTGCCTCACGCAGGAGCCGATGCACGCGCACTGTGTGTGTGAGCGAGCAAACGAGAGAGAGAGAGAGAGAGAGAGAGAGAGAGAGGCAGCGTAGCGCTGATTTGTATGCTTCTGATACTTGTTTCACTAAACCGCATCTCCGCTATTTTAAGGAGTACTCGACATGTACTCAAGGATTTTTTTAAAACTCTTTAAAAAGAATAGAGTAATGGTGACAGCCCTAAATTCAATGTAGAGATATATGCAGTATAATCCTACAAGCATTTAAAGTGTTCTTTCTCTTCTGCTCTTGTAAGCTCCGCTATGCGCTCGTGCAGTGTGCGCTCTCTTAAGTTGTCCGTGTGCATCACCGCTCCCCCAGTTGAGTTCCGCCTTTTGGTTCTGATAACGTCACATTATTATTTTGTAAACTAACATTTAAGAATCGATTCTTGAAATTTGTGAATCGATTCAGAATCGGCCCACGTCCGAATCGCGATTCATCTAAGAATCGATTTTTTGTCCCACCCCTAATGTGCAATTGTTATAACTGGGCCTAAGGTGTCCCAAGCAAACAATGCACAGCCTGTGTCTGCCCATCCGTTCATCCAGGTTCAGACCAGCTTGACCAGCTTTGCCAGGCTGGGAGGACCAGCTTAATCCCGCTACTGCCACCTTAAACCAGCAAAAAACAGCTACCTGCTTATACTGGTTTTAGCTGGATTTTTCAGTGGGGACTTCCTCCAACAATCCATTGAATCACAATGATCTGAGGGTCATTTCATGCATTGGTGGTGATGACATACAGTTAGCATGGGGGCTGGGTTGTCGGCCAGTGTTGTAGTACTCAAGACTCGGACTCGGTCTTGGTCTTGTCATGGACTCGTGAGCACTTTGACTCTGTCTCGACTCGTACTCGAATACATTTGGAATCGGACTTATTCTCGAGTCCACACGAGTCCCTTTTAAAATAAATATTACAGTTTCTTTAAACTGATATAAGATTGACACGAACAGTGATTGGTGAATTTCTGCATGCATCAGACTGGGGTGAGGTCAGACATTCAGATCTGAGGAGGTTTTTGCACTGCCATTACTTTTACTTCAACCCCGCACTTCAATAAAATGCCCCCGTCTAGTGAGATTTAAGCATTAGATAAGCCGCTGTTACCCAACATGATAAGAGGGTGGTGCTAAAACACAGACTGGCACTACACGTAATTCCAGCAGTAAGCCTATTGCAGTTAACAATATTGTAAATTTAGTCTACATATATTATTTATATTTTATTCTTGAATTATATATTGGAAGATAAATTATTATGTATTATTATACCCTCTCTGAACTCGGTCTTGACTCGGACTCAACCCTCTCTGGACTCGTTCTTGACTCGGACTCGAATGCACATGGTTTTTACATAAATTAGCACATGTTTTTTTTACATGAATTAGCTGGTCTCGAATACAACACTGTCGGCTATGCAGGCTCATATGCTGAAGGTTACATCGAATTGTGTGCTGTGACACATTGTCACCACATTTGTAGCTGCTGGTCGACTATCAAAACCTGACAAATCAGCATCTTTTCTCATTCCGACACCAAACACTCTACTGACTGAAAGCTGGTCCTTGGGTGGTATACTGCTGATATACAGAATGAACTGTACCTGTGCCATCATTTGGTTGCCAGGTCAGATCATTACTCTAGGATCGGGGTGCTTAACAGGCACACAGAAACATAGGGCAGTGAGGACAGATGTGAACTTAAACATTTAATTACATTTTCAGTCTGGCTTTTTAAAATTAAGGTTTCTATGCATGCCAGTAATGTTTAAAACACTATGGGGATGTTTCCTGGAATGGACTTATCATATAGTCCCAGACTAAAACGCATATTTGAGCTATTTTAATTTAACTTTGATTTGTTGTTAATGTTTATTATTTAGGGCTGTAGTATACTCTATGGCTGTAAGACAGTTGTAGTTGTTGTTTTCCTGCTCATCTTCTTTGTAATTTTCTGATTAATCTAATTTACTGCTTCACTGTAAACATTTAGTATGACTGGTGTTGTGGTCCTTTTTCAGACTGTATGGAAATTTCTGGATGGTGGTCAAGGGAATAAAATCCAGCTTCCCATGCCCCAACCCTATTCACAGATAACCCACATTCGAACAAATTTATCATCCACAATTTCAGTGCATGACATGGGAATCAGTGAGGAGGAGTGGGATAGACTACAGAAGGCTTTTTACTGGCCTACTTCAGATCAAGAAATCACTGAGCTGAATCAGAGCACAAGTCCATTTCACACAACATTCTCTATTGTGGGACTCAATGAAAATTACAAAGTTGGAGAAAAGATTCATGTTATTATCACGGCTAGAGATCACAACAACAACTTAAAATCACATGGAGGTGATTTTTTTCAAGCAAAGCTTTTCAATTTAAACTTGAAGGTATGTTTATGACAATTCAGTTATTTTGAATGTATACTATATGTTGAACTATAACTTACCTGTTGTTATATTGTGTTTTTATTTTATACTGGTAACACTACAATAAGGCTGTTTTGTTAAAAATGGTTTAATGCATTAGCTAACATGAGCTATTAATGGCAATACTTCAACAACACTTCATCTAATCTTAGTTCATGTTATTTTCAGCATTTACTATTACATTTGTTGACATTAATTCTGTTTCATCCCTACTGACCGCCAGAGGTGGTGCTTTAGCACTAAATGATCCATCTCGCGTATGCGCAGGTCGAGTGTTTATACCAGGGGTAGGCAAGTTCAGTCCTAGAGAGCCACAGTCCTGCATATTTTAGCCTAAACACTGATAATCTAACCTGATTTCTAATTCCTAAAGACATTGATTAGCTTGTTCAGGTGTGTTTGATTAGGGTTGGAACTAAACTCTGCAGGACTGCGGCTCTGTAGGACCGAACTTGCCTACACCCGGTTTATACCAACAAAGTCACCCGTGACCCCTGATGACTATGGAGATCCTATATGTTCCGGTGACATCAGAAGATCTGTTCCTTTTCATCTTTTCGCTTCGCAGGTTGTATAACCGCGCTAGCCAAAGACTAAAGAATCTTGCTACAGCTACGTGTTTGCACTCATGTTTCATTCGTTGCTGGTGGCCTTGTGACATTTTTTTTGTCTGTGCTGCGAGTTGCTCGCCCTCCAAAGGCCGCAACGGAACCCACCAAGAGGTTTGTGACATGCTTCGGCAAATTTTCCTCAGCTGGGTGAGTTACATACTTTACATATAGCTGGTTGTTTATTTGCTTGAATATTGTGTTGGTGCATTTGTTGGTGACGGCTGTGTCCATCCACATGCGCGTCTCGGTTTAAAAACATGCAGGAATTTGATAATAAAATGCATGACTTGCTTGATGTTCAAAGAGTTATTAAGAGAGATAAAGTTCGGGAACTGGTTTACTTTAAAAAGTTAAGATCGACAAGACTCGCGTTGACTGACAGATTCGAAAAGCGCAGACGTGTAAGGCACACCGATAAATACACATATGGCGCTTTTCCATTGCATAGTACCCCATGGTTTGGTTTAGTTTGGGTCGGGTCAGCTTACTTTTGGGAACTTTTCTATTGGGTGCAATACGTAGTACTCGATACGTAGTACTTTTTTTAGGACCACCTTGGTTGGGGTTCCAAGCGATCCGAGCTGATACCAAACGTAACGTGAAAATCCCGTAGATCACTGATTGGTCTGAGAGAATCGTCCCTACCAGCGTCATCGCTAAAATGTAAAGATTAGTTTTACCTCAGTGCTAGCTTGCGCTGTCTTGAACAAACAGGTTGTCATCTGTGCTCTGCTATAAGTTCCCAAACTCCCTTTTAGCGGTGAAAAACATCCACATGTTGAGAACCAGAAACACCATACCAGTTCTTTCCAGACTTGCAGTTTGTAGCAGAACATTCGCACACATGTTTATATGCAACTTAAATGAGGCCCAGCTGAGGGCGTCGAATGACGAGGCCACCGGTGTTTGTACAGAAACTGTCATGTGATACAGAGGTAGTGATAAACACGATGTTAAAACATCTTTGTGGAGGTCAATTTTGATTTTGTGGCAGACTGAGAAATAAATGAATTTATGGAAATGTTTAGCATTCCAACAATGCTCTCACTTGTATGATACAGCAGCAGGCAGCGCAAATATAACGACAAGCCTATAATCCCTCCCACTGCGAAGTGTTACTAAACTGGAGGGAAAAGCTAACCTAGCCAAAGTATGGTGAGCTGACCCGACCTGACCCAAACCAAACCATGGGGTACTATGCAATGGAAAATCGCCAATACAGAATAGTTCCAAAACATCTGTTTTGATCCAGCTTTTCTGGTCTTGTGTAATTAAATAAAAGAAATAAAATGAAAAGGATCAATGTTTTACAGTTGGGTTAAAAGTTGTTTGATATTAGCAGCTCTTTAAAGATTTTTTAATTATTCCAAAAAGCTTCTAAATAAGAGATGCCCAGAAAATGTCATTCATGTTATTTCATAGATTGTACTCTTTCACTTCACACACACAATTTTCTTGCTTTAACCCTCTGGGGTCTAAGGGGTTTTTAGGGCCCTGGGGAAGTTTTGACATGCACTGACATTTGTGCTTTTTTCAGTTGCTTGAAAACATATTAATGTCAGAAGTCTCATAACACTGTGTTCATCACAAACTGGGCTACAATATCATATAATCAACATGTATGTACATGTTTGTATTTTTGAGAGAAAAATGTTTATGCGTGGTTTTTGAAAAAGCAAAATTTTTAAGTCACTGATATAACACCACAAAACTCATTCTAAACATGTTTTCCCAAGACTTTTCAAAATAGGATCTAGTAGTCTAGAGTTTTTTCTTCAAAATGATGTGAAAATCATATGGCCTACTCAATCACATAAAGCAATACATTGATTTACAATTTCTAAGACACTTTTGCTTGGGAAAGGCTGTATGCGTGGAGGCGGGAAAGCTCCTGAATAATCAGTGATTGACAGCTGAGAGACAAAAGAGTTGAATAATGAGCCACATAATAAGCCTTGTGGAGATGTTCAACAGGAATGTAAATTTCTCTGTAGTAAAACAATGATAAGGTTTACTTTTCAATATAATGTAAACACACACACACACACACACACACACACACACACACACACACACACACACACACACACACACACACATTATATATATATATATATATAATGTGTGTGTATAAATATATATTTCTATTGAAATATTTTCTATTAATATCACAAGTATAAGATACCTTTTAAAAACCATAGTAGCCTAATCATGGTAAAGGTACTGTTTGGCCATCATAAAGTGAACACAGGGTTTGTGTTTGGTTGGCCAGCGAGAGGTTTACTTTTGTGCAGTAAAAAGCTCAAAAGAACAACTGCCTATCGTTGTCTGGACTGCTATTTGTGTTTTTGTAATCATTATAGTAGAAACACAACCAGGGACACGCGTGATAAACTTATCAATGTTTGTTTACAGCCACCGCCATTACCTCACGTGTTGATCATGAAAGCAGTGAATGTGTGCACATGCGAGTGATCCTGTGTTTAATAAACTTGCTGTGCGGAGATATGCGCTTAGACGCAACTAAATAAGGATTGTACTGTTTGCAATCGCGTATTTTATAAGAATACCAAAAAGCGCGTTGAGTTTCCTGACTCGCGTGTTTGAGTATGTGCGTTCCCGTCGCCTCAGCTGTTTGACGGAAGACAAAGAAAACACTCGCGTCTGGAGATACTACTGACACACATCTGCAAGTAAATAAGGATTTATATGTCATACATCGATCCCGTCACACTGACGAAGCACACACACTCGCGTCTGTCTGGAGATTTAGGCGCGAGTAAACAAGTATGTGATGTGTGCAATCGCATCTTTTATAATGATACCACAAAGCGCTTCAAATATGAGGCATTGTGTGTTTGTGTGTGCGTTTGGACGTCGATAGAGTCACACTCGCGTCTGGAGATAACTTTAGTTACAGTCACGAGTAAACAAGTAGATGTCATGTTTCCAGCACTCGGATTAAAACTCAACACAGCAGTGAATGGCTGCAGAGACGGAATGTCCATTGACTGTGGGGTTGACTAATGAATATGGATGATCTCTGCCCTTTTCTTCAATGGAGCGGGGCGTGGCTCATTATAGATAATGAAGCAACAGAAGAAAGACGGTACATCTCTCTCTTCTACAGTTTTTTTCAATCACTTTGCTACTATTTTCAGAACCTTGATGTCATTTTTCACAACTCTAGATACAAAACTCAAAACGGTAATCACTTGTAACACAGGCTGTCTAGTGTTCAAAACATTGCATTGTGCATTCACATCTTTAAAGACATCTTGCACTTGCACAATCATTGTTTCAAAACACAAATTTACTGTGAAATACCATGGAAACATAACTATAGATCACCCACACACAAGCAACTGATAGTTTCACTAAGTCATTGTTTGTACAATCATTACAGTTTTTTTCAATCACTTTGCTACTATTTTCAGAACCTTGATGTCATTTTTCACAACTCTAGATACAAAACTCAAAACGGTAATCACTTGTAACACAGGCTGTCTAGTGTTCAAAACATTGCATTGTGCATTCACATCTTTAAAGAGTAACTAGACCCTAAACCAACTTTTTTTAGTTAATGATCTGTAAGAATGATGCTTTATTAGTGCTGTTCATTGATTTTAGTAACTTTTTTGACATTTAGATATAAAGTGTTTCAATACTGCAATATATGGTGTAAAAACGTCTGAGTGCTGCCCTCTTCAGGTTGAACGGTGGCTATTGCAGTTGAATTTTCCTATTGGATGTTGGGTCCAAGAAATGACTTGTGACGTAAGCAGTTTCAAGCTCACCACGCCCTTGTTACGATCTCACCACACACTAAGTTCGTCCCCTCTATCTCTGTTGGGATCTGCCCACTTTTCTTGCATTTTTCAAATATTGCCAGTGGGTGGAGTCAGGCTCTGACCAGGGGTTTAGTTACTCTTTAAAGACATCTTGCACTTGCACAATCATTGTTTCAAAACACAAATTTACTGTGAAATACCATGGAAACATAACTATAGATCACCCACACACAAGCAACTGATAGTTTCACTAAGTCATTGTTTGTACAATCATTAAGTATTGTAGAACAAAATTGGTGATACAGATTTCATTATGGTACATGTAGAGCAAATACATATCTGTAAAAGTTCTGCAGTAGTAGAGAGAATACGATAGACACATTGGAATCATTGAACAAAGTTTGTAATGTATTGATGAAAACACTACAGTACAATCACAACATAGGTCACATCATTTCACAATCTGCACTCAATCATCAGTAACAAGTTGGCAGAATTGGACAAGCAATTACAAGGGCCTGCATCTATACAGTACAGTGATAATTGGTTCATGCTCCATGCTTATTGGTTACAATGAACCTCATTATCTTGAAACTTTCATGATTTTCAGTAAACATGGAAGATTCTTTGTCTGTTTCCATACAACTATTACGAATAATGCAACAGTTACTTATCATTTTGGGCAGTTGTATTGATTGATAGTTAGATCATTGTAAGAAAATGAATAGACACTTATTTGAAATGTGATGTGTGAATAGCCTTTTGAAACAGTAGTACTTTGATGTTAAGTTGTGTCATATTGAACATGTGATTTTGGTTGAATGAACAAATGATCCAAGTTTTATGTGTATTGTATCCAAGCAATTGAGAAAAGAGTTAAGAGTTTTGAAAAATGTGCATTTGGATCTTTGGTTGTGAGTTTTGTGTCTAGAGTTGTGAAAAATGACATCAAGGTTCTGAAAATAGTAGCAAAGTGATTGTAAAAAACTGTAATACAGTTAACAACGAATTACAATATTTGTTTTCGATTTCACTTACATCTTCCAAAAGCAGACATTCCAAGCATTATGTAGACATTTATCTTTTGTTTATATGACAAATATTCGTTAAGTTACATTAAATTTTTCTGACGTGTTTCTGAAAGGAGTTCACTGAGGGAGAGAGAACAAAACGCGCATCATGTTTATTTTCTTAATTTTAAAAAAATTTGCTAAGTTTGTTGGTGAAGGTTATGCTTTTGCTCCCTCTCCTGACATCTGTACTGCATTTAGTGTCTTCTTTTCGTTGGGATAGTTTACCCTTATGCTGAGTTCAGACTGCACGATTTTAGCCCTGATTTTGACTCGCCGACAGGTTTTTTGAGAAATCGATGACAAATGCTCGAAGTCACAGGCAAATCAATGCTCTTGCATGTGAGTGACAATCACACAGTGTGAATTATCAAAGACGCATTCTGAGAGATTCGCAGACAATTCCCCGACACCCGTGAGATATCTGGCATGCTAAATAAAAACCATGCTGTGGGAAATGTGTTCTGACTGAAAATAACATTGGTTTGATGACATACAGCCAATGAGAGAGGAACATACAGGGCAGCTGGAAGTTCGGGGAGAAGTTATGAAGGTACAGCCCATAATATCAGCAAGCATGGATTTGGTTGAGAAAAGGGCTTCTTTTTTATTTTTATTTTCACTAGAAATGAGCGCACATGCAATTTGTATGGCAAGCTTCTTGCAGGCTACCATTTTTAATAATAATCTGGAATGTCAAGTGAGAACTCTGGTCTTGCACGCGCAACCTCGCATTGTTTTCTTGCCACTTCTCGCTGGCGTTTGACAGTGAAACATAGTTTGCGGACCAGGACAAAGTTGTCAGCGATTCTTCCTATGGTAAAGTCATGCCGTGTGAAACCTCTTGTCAAAATCATGCAGTCTGAACTCTGCATTAGCTGGTGAAGGCAGTGCTTTTGCTCCCACTCCCAGCATTGGTGTGCCCTTGTGACTAATTGGTGGCAATGTTCCCATTGAGGCTACCTTTTTTCTTTTTTCTCAGTTGCCAGCATGGTTGGCAACCACTCCTGCTCGGCCTGTATGGCTCCCCTGCAGCTTGAGAATGGCCATGATTTATGTTCCTCATGTCATGGCTTCGAACATTTAAAGGAGGGTCTTTCTGACGACCCCTGCATGAACTGTGGGATCATGCCTCAGGCAGTGAGGGCGGCTAAACTGGCTGAGGTGGAGCAACTGTTGGGCTCTACATTGTCACCTGAACATTTGACCCCAGCCCAGTGACTGGCTCCAGATCAGACTGGGCAGTTTAAACTTCGGGCTGCTGAGACCGCAGGCCCCACTCCTGCAAAAAAGGCTAAGGGTCCCCGGCTTGCCTCCAAAAAGGACCAATTAACAGCAGAGCTCAATACTATGAAGTCCCTCTTACTGGCCTTCCAGTCCAGGACTGGAGCATAGCTGCCAGATGATTTTGTTCCTTCGGCAGCCTCCTTGGAGTCGGAGGACGATGTGTTTCTCATGGCAGCATCAGCTGGCTAGTTTAATGACTATGAGCCAGAGGTACTCCCACAGATGGTAGCCTCCAAAATCTCGGCGGCCGACTCCCGTTCTTCAACCCATAGCTAAACTGGTGGTGTTGAGGACTGCTCTATGGGAGCCATCATTCTTATGGCTCTAGCCCGTCCATCTCCAGTCAGATGTGCCGCAGACTCAGCCAGCTCCAGCCAGCTCCAGCCAGTGCTTTTTTCAGACGTGTCTCAGCCTCCATCAGCTTTACTTCAGAAGAGTATCTGAGGGAATTGCAGGCATTCTGGAGGGATTCTAAAGCCCTCTCTCATGCAACGTCCGACAGCCGGACTCTGGCAGCCATGCAGGAAGCACACAAGTTTGGCTTGGACCGCATGCCAGCAGTTGAGCCGACTATAGCTGTTCTTAATATCTCACCTGATAATACCTCTGAGACCGAACTCTAGGTGCCCTCTTCCCCATTGCCGGGTTACAGATGACCCGCTTTGTAAGGCCTATGATGCGAAGGCACGGGACGCATGGGTAACTCCATGTCCCACCTGATGCTCGCTTTGTCAGCATCCCTGCAGGAGGCTGAGCTGGAGGAACCGGGGGAGCTGTTTGGTTCCACAGCTCTGGAAGCGCTTGAGCGCACGGTCCAAGCCGGCCAGACTCGACAGCAGCTGTCTGGGCTTCAAAGGAGTGTGCCTCCACCTAGCAGGCCTAGAGGTCCTCCAGCTTTTCCTCAGTTCAGCTCTTGTCCACAGGCTCACCCCAGGGGCTACCTTAGGTCTCTGCGCCCATGTCCACACCCTGCTCAGCAGCAGGCACAGACCTTTCGGGCACCTGAACGACTATTCTCTAAGCAACCTCAAGCCTTTGTTACCCGTCATACCTCCGAAACCTTTAGGGGCTGGGGTGCCCGGTGCTGAGGCCCAGGGGTTGGTCGTCAGCTGTTTTTACCATCAGCAGCTCAGCTATTGAGCTGCATTCACCATGGACCCGTGGGTGCTTTCCACCTTGACCCAGGGGTACAAACTTCAGTTCCGATGTCGGCCCCCAGCCAATGGCCGGGTCAAGATGACCATCATAAGTGACCCTGCAAAAGCCCAAGCCCTTACCCGGGAGTTGTCCGCCCTCCTGGAAAAGGGTGCTATCGAGCTGGTAGATCCCCTATTGCAACCCAGGGGGTTCTACTCGACTTACTTTCTGGTAGCGAAGAAAGATGGTGGACTCCGCCCTATCCTCGACCTGAGGGGTCTCAACAGGTTCCTGAAGGTTCTGAGGTTCCAAATGTTGACCACTGCAGAGGTTCTGTGTACGATTGCCAAAAGGAGAGTGGTTTACGTCAATAGACCTGAAGGATGCCTACTTTCACATCCCTATAGCACCACACCATCCGCAGTTTCTGCGGTTTGCCTTTCAAGGGCGTCATTTCCAATTCCGAGTGCTCCCATTTGGTCTCTCCCCTCGGTGTTCACCAGGTGTGTTGGCGGCCATCTCGCACTTGCAGTGGCGGGGCATGAAGATTCTCCCGTATCTGGATGACTGGGTCATCTGTGTGCCATCTCAGTCTCAGGTGGCCCTGGACACGACATGTCTTCTCTCCCATGTGGCTCACCTGGGCCTCTAGGTGAATTTTACAAAGAGTTGCCTGGTTCCATCACAAGGCACTGTTTTTCTCGGGGTGACTCTCGATGCAGTCACAATGAAGGCTCCGCCTCCTTCTCCTTTTTCGGGAGGGCAGACAGTTGCGTTATGTGGAGTTTTTGCGCCTCTTAGGGAAACTGACAGCTGCTGCTACAGTGATTCCTCTAGGACTGTCGCTGCGTCCCCTCCAGAGGTGGTTGCACGACTTTCATCTGGATGTCAAGTGGCCCCGGCACAGGAGACTTAAGGTGTCACGCCGTTGCCTTCTTGCTCTGGCCCGTGGAAGGAGAGGTCATTTCTCTTCCAGGGCATGCCCTTGGGTTCCATTGCATCAAGTCAGGAAACCCTCACAATAGATGCTTCCCTTTCAGGTGGGGTGCTGTGTGGCAGAATCATACAGTTCAGGGACTGTGGTCTGTGTGGGACCACTCACAGCACATCAACATTCTGGAACTGCGGGCTGTGCACAGGGCATTGCAGGTTTTCCTTCCCTTCCTGGGAGGCCGCCATGTGCTTGTGCGTTCAGACAATGTCTCAACCGTATCTCACATAAACCACCAAGGAGGCACCAGGTCTGCACTGCTGCTGCAGGCATCCCAGGACCTCCTGCTGTGCGCAGTGCCACACCTGGACAGCTTGAGGGCTATGTATTTGCCTGGGGAGCAGCAGAATCAGGTGGCAGACTTACTCTCCTTTTGCAAGCCTACGCCGGGGGAGTGGCGGCTTCATCCGGACGTGGTCCTCAGCATCTGGGACATTTTCAGCAGGGCAGGGGTGGATCTCTTTGCCTCAGAGGAATCGACCCATTGCCCCCTCTGGTTCTCCTGGACCAGGATGCTCTCGCCCACGATTGGCCAGAGGTTCTCCTCTATGCATTTCTGCCAATCCCTCTGATTCTTCCAACGCTACAGAGAGTCCTCCAGCAGGGTCACAGGCTACTGTTGGTAGCCCCCTTCTGGTCGGGGAGAACATGGTTTGCAGCATTTCACCATGGCGCCTCCCGAAAGGAGGGATCTCCTGTTTCAGTTACGGGGCCAAATCTGGCATCCCGACCCTCACCGCCTGCAGCTGTGGGTCTGGTCACTGCAAGGCCTGACTCGCTGTTGACTGAGTGTTCAGATGGCATCTGCAATTCCATATTAAATGCAAGGGCCAAGTACCTTCTCCAGGTTTTACTGGGTAAATGTTGCCACTCCCCATCCGCTGGAGGTGGTCCTGTTGCCTGACTCTGCGCTCTCCTCTCAATAAGGTATGTGTTGAATTCCTTGTTACCTTTTTGGTATGAGTCATCCAGTGCTAAAGCACCACCTCTGGCAGTCACCTCTGGCGGTCAGTAGGGATGAAATAAAACAAGAGTTACGTATGTAACTACGGTTGTATGAATCCCGGATGACTGCCAGAGCATTCTGTCACTCAGAATCCCCGTGCACTCGTAAGAAGATTCTGCAGAACAGATCCCCTGATGTCACTGGAAGATAAAGATTCCCCGTAGTCATCAGGGGTCACGGGTGACTTTGTTGGTATAAACACTCGACCTACACATGTGCGAGAAGGATCATTCAGTGCTACATACGTATATGCGTAACTCTGGTTAATGCACCATGAACAAACATGAATAACTTTATTGACATTAATTAACATTAACAAGAATTAATGCATGCTATTGTATATTGTTTGTTGTTAGTTAATGCATTTATTAATGTTTACTAATACATCCTTATTGTAAAGTGTTACCACGTTTTATGTTGTTGAAATGTTTACTACACTGTGAATGATGTTTATTTGTAATGCGCTTCTGTCACTCACTTACTACATAAACAAGAAATAATAAGACCAACATATATATTGTATATTAGTACTGTGCAAAGGTCTTAGGCCACCAAGCCAGAATTAGATTTGTTGTTTTTGCAATGTTATAGTGATGATATATAATTGTTTCTCAGTCTCTTTACAGGTTTTCTCGGTTGCTTAAACACATTTCGCCTAATATTCTCAAAACAGTAAACACAAATCCATAACGCCTCACACAATTCTCCAAACATCCTATTTTCAGGTCAAAATGAAGCTCTACACTTATAACCATTCACTCTTACTGAAAAACCAAACTTTTCCCTCAGACATCACACACAAGATTTCACACACACACACACACACACACACACACACACACACACACACACACACACACACACACACACACACACACACACACACACACACACACACACACGTTGGTGTATGTGGTTTACAGGGACACTTCCATAGTTTCCCTTACCTACCCCAGTCCCTAACCCCAATGTCACAAAAACCTGTTGCCAGTCTTTATCTATGATAAACTACCATAAAGTTAGTTTTTTTAGCTTTTCCGTTTATGGGGACACTCTCTGTGTCCCCGTAAACCATGTTTATAGCATAATAAACATGTCATTATACACTATTCATGTCCCCGTAAACCACATAGACCAACCCACACACACGCACGCACGCACGCACGCACGCACGCACACACACACACACACACACACACACACACACACTACAACATTGTATTACACCCTTGTGCAATAAAATCAAAACAATATATCCAGAAATGGTAAGTTGCTTGTTGTTCTCCCCCTCAAAAACCTTTTTATGTGACCAAAAAAGACACAATCAATGTAT
Organism: Paramisgurnus dabryanus; assembly: GCF_030506205.2. NCBI lineage: Eukaryota > Metazoa > Chordata > Actinopteri > Cypriniformes > Cobitidae > Paramisgurnus > Paramisgurnus dabryanus. Next base: position 6,476,710 of record NC_133358.1, on the reverse strand, counting down.
GCATTGGCACATTTTATTCATTAATGTGCTACACAGCACAACTGTAAACATTTTTTTTTACAGTTTTTCTCAAATGCTTTGGCTCATTTCTTGAAACAGAAATTACATTTTCAAAACAACATGGACAAATCTCCAAACCACTTGGCAATTTTTCACAATATAATTAAATTTCTCGTTCATTTAATCAAATTGCAAATGTCTAAGTCCATGTCTCAATATATTAGTACATCTTTGCAAATGATTACAGTTTTTCTGAATTGCTAAAACACATTTTTTGAAACCATCACTCATTTTCTCAAAACCTTAAACACAAATCCCAATTTCAAACAAAATGTACAGAACCCCTGACTCTTCCAGCAAAATCAAACAATTCCTTCAAAACCATTTCACTTGTACTCAAAATCAAACTAAGCTTTCAAATCATTAACACATAAGTCTATAATATAAAATACTACAAAGCATCCATTAGACAGTACCTTAAAAAATGGAAAACACAACATCCAGGACATCTGCTTACAAAAAAATACATGTTTATTGTACATAACAACACACTTGACAAATACTGTTAAAAATCTTTATTACTGTAATCACAAGTTTAGTTCAGTGAATATAGTGAATACTTTACTGTAAGTACTGCAAGTAATAATCAGTTTTCAATATTATCTGTAAGCAGCACCTTTTTTGTAAAAAGTCAGCAATCCAACTGCAAATTTTGCCAATTGCATCGTCTCTGGTGTCATTTTCTTCCTCATACCCTTCATCTGCCTCTCAGACTGTTTCCAATCCATACAATTGGTAAAAAATACCATTAGATAAAAGTGTATACACATTTGAGTTGTTATGTTTGCTTGATGACAACTGTGTTGTAGTTGTGTTCAACTTTTTCCTGCCTGTGTATAGCATTTATAAAACAAGTGCATTGCAGTGTGAAATGTGTGTTTTAGTGAGAAGTTTGTGTTTAGAATTTTGCAAAAAGAGTGCAGTCACGGAAAGTAGGGACACAAGTCAGGGATGGGCAACTTTGATAATGACGAGGGCCAGCATTTTTCTCCTTTATACCAAGGGGGCCAGAACCACACGCACAATTTACATCATTCTTAATTTTCTTTATTAAGAAACCACAATATACAATGAACCGGTCTTTAAAGATTTTAACTATTAAACTCTGCAATTATACTAATTCTAAATCATAACTTTTTTTCAGTGGAAAAAGCATTTTTAGATAAAACTTCTTAACTGCATTGCTTTAACATCTGTAACAAACAAGGCAGTTTTAAATTAGTATAGAGGAGTTTCTCATCCTGCCCTCAGAGAACAAAATTATTTAAAATAAATATACATAATAATAATAATAAATAATACATACATTCAAAACAAAATATATAATGTTAATAACAAAGTATTTTACCTTTCAAATCTAAGAGTAATTCTGTCTCGAGTCCGATCCGTCACCCAAACCAGTGGCATTGTTTTGAACCCGACTGGACCCGAATGTAAACTGACGTGTGTGCAGTCGCAGCCCCGGTGGGCTCGCAACCAATTTGGCGAGCTGCTCCATTTGTTTATATGACGATGACACCAAGGTAACCGCTAAAATGTACCTTTGAAATGATCTGACATGTCTGTCTCAACGGAAATTTACCTATCGCCAGCCACACAATGTCGTAATTAGGCGCTCTTGGCAAACAGAGGAGAGGTTTGAAAAGGACATTAACACACACATTAACACACAGTTCAGGGCTTCTCGGGTCCGTTCAGGAAAAACACATTCATTTTAAATAACCCGAGACCTGATTATTTTACCCGACATGTGTCCGAGGCACGCGTGAAACATTTAGATCCGAACTTGATCGGGTCTCGGGTCGGACCTTAGCTTTTCGGACCCCGTGAACTTGAAGACCTCTTCTTCACATAAGCCCAAACACGGGACTATGCTTACTGTGACGAGTCGCGGGACCTAGCGCCCCCTCCTGGTTGGGAGGTTTTACGTCCGAAGACAAAAATCATCATTTTAAAAGTATTTGATTAATTATAATATGGTATTAATATTTACCCCGGGCCGTGTGCGGCCCTCGGGCCGCCAGTTGCCCATCCCTGCTGTAGATTATTTTTTCTAATGAGTGTGCCTCAGAGAGTGCCTAATCCTATAACTGTAATCAGTGTTGGGAAAGTTACTTCCAAAGTGTAATACATTATATATTACAAATTACTGTTATTTGAAAGTAATTAGTTACATTACAATATTACTGTCTCTGAACTGTAATGAGTTACACTACTTTTGAGTTACTTTCATCAAAATAACAGAAGTATGACTAGGCATTATAAAATGTTAAAATGTAGTTTATTGCTGCTTATAAATCTAGAGGTAATGTGTTGGCCCTCGAGCTTTGAATAGGCACAGTGAAGACTTATGGCAAAATACAGTAACAATCACTGTCAGAATCATAAACATAGACAAATGATCTGGTAAAAGTCTGGTAAATTATGGTACACATACCAAACACAATAGAGCTAGAGCCCATTATAATGCAACATATAGCCTAATAACATGGCAAGACAGGCAACCTATTTTCATTTCTATTCTTTAATTCACTTTTAATTCAGATTCACAGCACAAACCTGACATGCACTGGGTTGACACAACTTATCAAAAAGTGCTATTGGAGGATCAGTCCTCAAGGAATACAGCTCATTTCAGTCCAATATAAGGATTACATGTAGGCTAACATATACTTGCTTAAAAAAACACAGACAAACAGAGGAACACTGCTTTTTGCCAAACAACGAATATAGGTTCCGAACTTCCCATACAAAGGCTGGTAAACAGTGATGTTTAAATCTACTATTTAGATCAGGGGTTTTCAAACTTTTTGTGTGTGTGGACCACTATTTGTAATCAAGAATTTTCGCGGACCACCTCATAATACTTATTATAAAATATGTCTACACAAAGTCCTGAATTAATCTGCACATCTAAATAGTCTTACTAGCACTAAAACTATAACTGGTCATCACATCAGTACAACAGGTTTCTTAACCTTATATCATAATTATTTATATACATATTCTTAGTGTTGGGAAAGTTCACTTTCTACATGAACTAGTTTAGTTTACAAATTTTAAAATGAACTAGTTCAGTTCATAGTTCATATTTGAAAATGTTAAACTAGGTCACAGTTCCAAAAATGAACTAATTTATAGTTATTTTTTCCCATATTATTTTTTTTTTATGCCATTATAGCCCATATAGAACCACCACAGACAGCAATTATTTGATCAGTTTTAAGTCCGGTGACATGCCTGGGTCCGGTGACATGCCCCCACAGAAGATAATTTTGAAAAAAAATAACCCCTGAAATGAAGACTTCTGGTGAAAATAGTGGAAACTAATTAATAAATTTAGATAAATATATTTTATACAACTTCTTAGGCCTAAATATTTAATGAATAGCAAAATATGCCTAATAAGTATACAAGACTGAACCACATAGATGTGAAATATAAAGGCTATCATGATCATTTTGCCAACAATGAACCTTGGTTTTAATTTAAGTTTATAATACGCCCTCTTCAAAGACCCCACCCCTTTTTAAACCTTGATCTAAATCCATAATTATTTAATAAGAAACCCATCAGAATGATTGACACATTATGAGACAGGGGGATGGGGGATACAGGAACAGAGGGAGAGCACTGGAGAGATATATATGTGGATTGTTAGGCTAAATCTGTACTATCTCTTTTAATATAATCACTTTCTTATCAACTATATTTGAGTTTTAAAAATCCACATAATTACATACAATATGAGCCTCTGGAGACGACTGACGGACAATGAACATTGACATTGCTCCATCCTGTGCCCGCAGCCTCTTGTGATTATCTCCTCATGCGTGCTGCTTTATATCACACACTCCGCCGTGACAAACAGAAAAAACGCGACGGCATATGGTACAATTGGCCTTGTATTCATTGTCCCTCAAGCATTCCAGCCACGGGTAGTCATTTTCCCATTCAATACTATATTTTTGTGCTCGTTTCTTTTTCGCCGGCTGCTCGGATGCAGTCATTTTTACATTTCCCGCTTTTGTCACTTGTCGTCATCGTTGCTTTGATACGTGACATCACAATGACTGAAACGACCAATGGGCATTCCCTGATGGGGCTGCAAGATGTTAAAAATGCTACGCAGATCATAGACAAACAGAGGGAGAAATTACCGCACCGTCAGGGTTTTCTTATACAAATGACGCGGTCTTCGTTCATGGCTGACATATTATAAGCTATGTGTCTGTCATGTATTTGCACTGAATTAATTTTCATAAAATACGGAACAAACTGCGTTCCGTATCAGTTCAATACGGAACAAAAATTTTATGTGTCAAATACGGGACGATTCCGTATTATACGGAACGGTTGGCAACCCTAGTTAGCAGCCTATGTTAATCGTTAACGATTTAGGACAAATATAATGTTATTTAATGTTAAACTATTTGAGTTGCGCGGCAGGAATTTCAGCAGCGTCTGAGTTGTTGTGATGACGCATGCAGCGTGACTGGTGAACACCGAGTGGTGGCGGTGTTGCCAGATTGGGTGTTTTTTCCGCTACACATTAAGGCCTGTTTACAGTGTGTTTTAGTCGGGTTTTCGCCTGGAAGAATATACAAATCTGGCACCCTATTGAACGACGTTAAACTGAGAGAGCGTGCTGTTCACAGGCACCAGAATGAATGAGTTCGCAGTAACGTTTATTAGGCAGCAGTACATGTTCGCCCAAAATATGAACGAGTTTGTATATTAAAATATTCCAAGTATATATCGCTGCAGCCCGGAGACTGCAGGTGGGAGGACCTTATGCCACAAGTGGGAGGAGCTTATGCCGCAAGTGGGAGGGTTTTCAGAAATGTACAAGTAGGAGGAGTTTACGCTTCAAATGGGATCGTGGTGAATCCTCTGGAAGTTTGTACAGCCCACTTGCGGCTAAAGCTCCACCCACTTGCTGCTAACCCACCCATTTGGACCACAGTTTGGGAATGTCCGATTTAGATAACCATGTTTAAGTCTACACTAATGTTACGTTGTAGTTTAGGTTGTTGTTTGTAATAAAACTGTAGATGGCATAGGAATAGCCTAGCAATCTATTATGTATATGGACTGTAACCATAGCAATGTTAGCTTACCTTGTAATTGTTGCTGTTAATATGGATTTTACTGGCAAGCATTTAAAAGTCTCTTTACTTCTGAGGTTCAAGGAGCACAGGAGACCGATAGAAACTTTCTGTTGCTTTTACTTAGTGCTCTCATTCGCAGATGTATGCATGTGCGGCGCTACCGGATGGACCTCACTTTAGGCAATGTTTATACAGCCAATAAAAATAACACGGTCTATTTCTGAAATGCATTGTTGTAACGCGTTTATTAACTTTATAAACGAAAATAAATACCTTCCGGTAGCGCCGCCATCTTAGACTCCTCTATATTCAGGAGAGAGTATTAGCGTAGTGTACGCACTTTTCTTAGTGACGTATGACAAATTCGGAGGGCGGGGGCACAGAGCAGCAGCAGAGTAGCCTCCGTAGGCTGCGTAAGCTCTCATCCTGAATGCGGACGCGACTAAGATGGCGGCGCTACCGGAAGGTATTTATTTTCGTTAATAAAGTTTTAAATATGGATATTTCTACAACAACACCACGCTGATTACCCTCAGAAGACCTTTGTTTATCATCCTGGAGCCGTTTGGATTTAATTTGTGAAGGATGGACGCACTTTTTTTGGACTTGAAGGTCGTGGACTATTGGGGGACCCCGTAACATTACATTTAATCAACTGAAAGATAAAAAAAAATCTAAAATATCCGAAAATGTGTTTGTCTGAAAAACTATGGACATATGCAACTCGGACAGCTTGGGGGTGAGTAAATCATGGGTTTAATATCATTTTTGGCCAAACTATCCCTTTAAGGGTAGAAGTGGGTTATACATAGCCGGGCTATATATTGAGTCTTTAGTTTGCAGTCATTTCAACGTCTCGGTTTTTGCTTGCTGGTGGGGACGTTTCTGTCTGTTAGAGAAAGTCAAGATTCACCTGGGAGCAATTTACCAATTCTGGACATATTTAGAGAAAACGTCTAATGGAAATGTATAGAAATATGTTTGACCAAACCTTGTATTACGAAAACTTGTTTAATCATTTTGCATGTAAAGACTTACACTATGAACTAATGCATAAATGTTGTTGGGGGGGGGTGAGACTATTCAACAGAGACCCATTACAATACATTTTGATCAACATGACATAAGCAACTGATAATGTAGGAAAAAGCAGAGAATTGTACATAATCATTTGCATGGATGTACCAAAGCATTTGCAACTTGTTCAAATAAATGAGAAACTGCTTTTTTGATGTTTTTTTATTAAGTTTCATCTCTGTATAAAATAATTTTACTGCTCTATGTGTAACTGCATAGCAAGCAACATTATGATATATTAGATACTTTATTATACACTCACATTGAGATGAGTGAGCTGCATACATTTTAGGAGCGGCTACTTTTATCTTCTGCATGTTTTTATCTTTTCTTAACCTAGAAACCTGATGGCTTTTTCTCATCCATAATTTAATATGTGTTGCATTACATCTCCCACTCACACTCCTTATGAGGTGTCGTCAATGGAAGCTGTGACTTGAACAAACAAACAGTGCAGCAGCTCTTCTCTGAGTAACAGCTGAGTAACCCCAAGTTGCAACTCTGGACGAACACTCCAAAGTCCCGACCAGATTAACTGATCGCATGGTGACAATGATATGATTGACATTAGGTGGAGATAAGAAATCTGATCACACATTCCATTATTCTTGCTGTCTTGGAGATCACAGCTTATGGTTGCGTAGCGACGAAAGACGCACCAAAAGATTTTTTACATCTTATAAGATTTTCAAAATCTGATAGACCACAAACATGAGGATGAACATGAGATTTAACCCTTTTGCTCCTATAGTGTGTGGTGTGCCATTATGGGTCAAAGACAGCACACCACTCACAAACTGATTTTCAACCAAAGTCTAGATTGTGAACACAGGAAATCTCACGAGACTTCATAATAAGCATGGCTGACGGTATGAAGGAAGAAATTTCAATGATAGTGTTTGGAATGAGTTTCACAAAAAAATCAATGGAACAAGTCTTGGAGACAGCTGTCCACATCAACTTCACTTTGTGCTGCACCATGACTGTTTCCATAATCTCTCTTTCTGATTGGATATTGCTTCGTTTCACATGATAATCTCAAGAGCGTGCCCGCGTTTGTCCTCGGGTTCCCCCACACATCAGGATTTCTCATCAAACATATATTTAATATTTACGCTTCGCGATCGGTTCAGCTCTGACGTTCTTTCAATCAGGTCCGGACACTCTTAACACACCTTACACCAAGGGAAAACCTGATAAAATTATCTGCAGAACCATCATCTTTTGGTGTGTACCCAGCATAAGCACTTAGAAAGAACAAATAAGCGCCTTGACTCGTGTTTAGCATGTGTTTTTAGACGCAACATGTGAACGGACCCTTAAACGTTTACATCAATTATCAAACAAATATAAAACTAAGTAAATAAAAATCTTTCTGCGGGCTGGATTATGTTATTTTTTGACAAGAGACACAGGCCACAGAAAGGGGGAGGGAGGGCTGCAAATGGTCCATGGGTTGGGAGTATAAGACCACTGGCCTAGGTTGTGAATCTGTGAATGAATTGATTATCTCTATGCCATATTCCCTTCAGAGATCAGAGCTATTGATGAAAAAACTTTTGTGGGAGTTGTGAGATTGTGTCTCATAGCGTGGCTGGTCAGATCAGGCTGTGGTCAACGGGGTAAGCGAACATTGACGCCCACTAATCGCACCTGGAACTCACATCAATTTTTTTCGAAACAAATGTTTAAATGGCCGCTTTCTTCACTTATTGATTGCACATCTGAATATTATACATATATTCTCACCTGAAATAATCTTAAAACTACATTTTGTGACCCAGAAACAGTAATATTTAGAAATGGCTATTAAATCTACTGAGTTCTGACACTGAAAACAAACTGCTGAAAGTGCTACCTGTCATTCTGAGCTTCAAGTCCGTGGCGGAAGAAAGTAGTTTCTCACAAAATAAACTTTTAAAGACATCCTGTTGTTGTTTTACAGTTTTTTTTCAAACTTGTGCCGTCGAACTGTTGTATAAAAGGAATATCGCTCTCATAGTCATGTGATATAGCTCTATATCATTATGGCCATGATGATATAGAGTTATATCACACTCCTGCTCAAGCAATAGACCAGGGCTATTCAAATCTTACCCTGGAGGGCCCGAGCACTACAGAGTTTAGCTCCAACCCTAATCAAACTTACCCACCTGTGATTGTCTAGTGATCATGAAGACCTTGATTAGCTTGATCAGGTGTGTTTGATCAGGGTTGGAGCTAAACTCTGTAGTGCTCCGGCCCTCCAGGGTAAGATTTGAATAGCCCTGCAATAGTCCTTTTTACAACCTACATGATCAAATAGTTGCGCCCCATTTTGGCAAACGGAAGCGGTGTTGTTCCCCAGTGGTTCTAACGTGTTATCAAAACCGTTTCCCAGCTTCAAAATATCTGGTTGTTGCGTTTACGGTTACACTAATATTTGTATATTTTTATGATATATTTATATTATATATTTGACCATCTGCTAACATCATCTATCCACTCCACTATAGTACACGGATCTGGTAGCCCGATACCGTTTGATAAAGTCTACTTTTTAAAATATCCTTCTGTGTCTGTGTTGCTTAATCTGCTCAAGCTGATATATATAAATATATATCCGATCAGCCATAACATTATGACCACCTCCCTAATATTGTGCAGGCCTCCCTTTTTGCCACCAAAACAGCCACTCTTGTGGCATGGGCTCCACTAGACCTTTCTACCAGAACCAGCATTCACTTTTTCAACAATTTCAGCTACAGTGGCTCATCTGTTGGATCGTAACTCACAGGCCAACCAAATTGTGATGTCTAGACAGCTGGGTCAGAGCATCTCCAAAACTTCAGCTTTTATGTGGTGTTCCCGGTCTTCAGTGGTCAAAATGATCAAAAGGGGTCCAAGGAAAGAAAAAACTGTGAAATGGCGACAGGGTCATATGCTGCCAAGGCTCATTAATGCACGTTGGAAGCGAAGGCAGACCAGTGTGGTTCGATCAAAAAGATGAGCTACTGTAGCTGAAATTGCTAAAAAAGTGAATGCTGGTTCTGATAAAAAAGGTCTAGTGGAGTCCATGCCTCGATGGGTCAGGGCTGTCTTGGTGGAAAAAAGGGGGACCTACACAATATTAGGCAGATTGTCATAATGTTATGGCTCATAAGTGTGTGTATATATATGTATGTATACTTTAAAGATACTTTGTTCTTGAAGGCAGGTGTGTTGGGGAAAGTTGTTGATCATCGCAATGGGATGTACGCTGTTGATCTTCTGCTACCCTGGGAAGGTCAAGCACAAGTGTCTGTGCGACTGATCCACTCCAGTGAAGTTGTGCGTTTTCTCAAAAAATACAGGGAGTCTTCATTCCCACGCAGGCACTATAATGGTTACTTTGAAGGACCAGGACCTGATGGAGTCATGATAAGTGAGAAAGTGGAATGTAATCTTAAATGGGGCCCAGTCGGAAGTTGGATTAAAGGCAAATGCTGCTGTGAATATAAGGATGTAAAAACAGGAACAGTATGGCAGTGTGAGAGACCAAAGAAACTTTCCTGCGACTACTGGGTGTATCATGAACAGGGAGAAGTCGAAAGTCCATTGACACCTTTTGAGAAGCAACTAATTTCAGGGTAAACAAAAACCTGTGGCAGGTTGTTTTATGAAGTTTATGGGTCAATAGCTATGTTTTCAACCAAAGTTGCATATTAACTAAATGCGCATAATTGGAATATTGCATTAAACATTTACGAATAAAGCAGCGTTTCCATTCAGTGAATCGAAGAGAGCAAAATCCTCAATTATTGATAAACTGGCACTAAATATCAGCGTAAAAGCACTATATTTAAAAATTTTCATGTATAATCACCTCAGAGCATGCAGATGAAACACTATACACCTGTTATCTGCTTTTGATGATTCTTTCATTAAAAATGCATTTTCTTACAGGAAATACACAAATGTTCAGATTCCTGGAGACACTCAAATCATAAACATTCTTCCCAGTACTGCAGTCATGGGTATGTCTGTAGTCAAATGTTATACATCATGCAAAGTTAAATATTATAATAAATAAAAAAATAATGTGTATAAAAACAATACTCTATTTAAAGGAATAGTCTACTCATTTTCAATATTAAAATATGTTATTACCTTAACTAAGAAGAGTTGATACATCCCTCTATCATCTTAGTGCGTGCAGTAACACCCTCCCTCTCCCATTATGAGAGGGAGAAGGGGAGCAGATTTTTCAGGCGAGTTGAAGTACTCCCAAAAGTGCTGTTCCGCCATACAATATAGTTCCTCTATTAAATCCGCTTAGAAAAGCGCTACGTTTTATTTTGTACCACCAAACTTGCTCGTATAACTACTCGTCTTAAATAGGAAAAACGTTGATGTGTTTGGTCACTTCTAACTTTATCTCTGAGTGGTACCATTGAATGAATGGGGCTAAGCTAAATGCTATCGAAGTGTCGCAGCGCGCTCCAGCGCTTACGTGCACGCACACAGAGGATAGAGGTATGTATCAACTCTTCTTAGTTAAGGTAATAACATATTTTAATATTGAAAATGAGTAGACTATTCCTTTAATTAAATGTGTTTTTTCTATTATTTAGGCACAACAGAAAGATGCAGAGCTGGTTTAACTACACCAGTTCCTGTAGGGTTTTATTTTGGAGATGTCTGGAAGTCCCTTGTATGTAACACTCAACGTTTTAGTCCACCACAAATGACAAATTGTCTCAAACAAAAGATCCTTTACCTCAATGGAGACTCTACCACAAGGCAGTGGTTTGAGTTTTTTCAAAGTAACGTGCCAGGCAAGTAATTTGATGGCATCACTCTTACTATTTAGTATCTATGTATTTCATAATTCTAGTTCCCTTTCAATAAGGTTCACTTCGCATTGCGTCAGTTGCTGACTCTATGGGGGAAACTCATGTTTACTCCGCGATTGAAGCCTATTCGTTAATGTCTGTAAAAATTACAGACCAATGGCGTTCAAGCCCGCGACAGGGGCGGGGCTATGCCCTCTATAGTCCGGGAGAGCGCGCCATGAGCTCACTTTCATCCCCTTCAGCGCGAACCTCTCGTTGATCCGAAGAAGAAGCCTTACTCGCCGTAGACACAAGCCTTGCAGTGGATTCAACGCCTGGTTTATTCCCCTGCCGCTTTCCGGTTGAGGATCAGAAAGAGCGAATTTCCAACTAAAAGAGCAAAGCGCGTTGAGATAATGTCGCTTTGGCACTGTGTCTCATGCAGAGGCCCTCTGCCCGTGGAGGATCTCCACGACGAGTGCATCCTCTGCCTGGGTCCCGCCCACGCTGGAGTCGTGCTCAACAAGGCGAGCTGCACCCACTGTGAACTTCTTCCTCTCGCGATGCTGCGCGCTCGCCTCTCCACTTTCAAGAGGAAGGCTGCCCGTGCTCCCCGCTTAAGCAGCAGCGGAGCCGTGAAGCCGGAAAACGTCCTGAGACCGAGTTCACGACGGCTCATTCCCTGCGTGCTCTATCTCCTCACCATCAACTCGTCACTTTCGTCCAGAAGGACCAACGCCCCTGCCGAGTGCTAGCGGCATGGTTTCCTTTGGGTCCCGTGACACGGTTGAGATGATGTAATCCTCTGATGAGTTGGAGGATTGGGCGGCTCCGGATGAAGACGCTCACGCTACTGAGGAACCCAGGGAGTCACGCCCTCTTCATTACTCAGAGCTCGTCTGCATCCTGACGAAAGCTACTGCGGAGCTCGGTCTTCAGTGGTCTCCCGCCGGAGGACAGCGAACGACCTCCGAACGCACTATGCCCCGTCCCGTCGTTAAGAATTTATACGAACCCATCCCCCACATACCGCAAGTCAGATAAGCTGTTTGTGAGCTTCGCGGATCACTCATTAGGTATGCCGGTCACTAAACAGAGGCTATCTAAGGTTGTTTTCACATATGTTGGTGCGCACCGTGGTGCGGCCTCGGAGCGCACCAAAATACATTGTATCATTTTTCAGTTAGTGCGGTCCGTGTTCACATATATATATTTTTTACTGTACTCGAAATGCCGCACCGTACACCATGTGACAACGGTCAGCGCTGTCATTGGTCTCTGACAGCTCTTACCGTCTCATGACCACCCCCACGTTTCCATGACAACCAGCTTGACAGGGAGAGCGCAGCTATCAAGATGTGGAGATAAACGATGCACGTCTTTGCGAAGTTTCTTTGCTTTAACGCGAAATTGCGTAGCTGTTCTATTAAAGCCTTTCTCACGGAGCCGTTTGCTAAAAGCCCGTAATGTCACTATTTGTGTGTGGAGGACAGCTATGCATTTATAAAATCATCAGCTCAAACGTAAAGGAGACAGCGAATCTCTATGCAACGGACCAGGATTGGCTTGTTTGTTGTAAACCCACAATATAACACCCGGCTCACGTCACAACAAAAGCCCAGTGGCTCAAACATGTGGAGAACTTCCTGTATTTGGTTCGGCCCGAGGTCCAGCAGTGTTCACACCACAGGTGGGTCGCCCCAGAGTTCGGCAACAGCCGCTCCAAGACCAGCTGTTTAGAGCGGTCTCGGAGCGGTCGTTTAGTGCGCACCCGAGTGCGGCTGTTGTGTTCACACTGACCCAAACGCACCGTACTCGGAGCGACACGTCATTTGGGCCGACCTAAACAGTGTATATGTGAAAACACCCTAAATGGATCGTCAAAGCCATTGCACTGGCTTAAGCCTCCCTCAATGAGCAATGTCCTGTTGGGGTTCGAGCCCACTCTACGCGAGGTATGGCTTCATCATGGGCTTGGTCTCCAGGGATATCTATTCTTGACATTTGCAACGCCGCAGGCTGGTCTTCGCCATCTACATTTGTCCGATTTTACAGCTTGGATGTCCCTGCTCTACAAGCGCAGGTTCTCTTGGCTTAATCATACCTCCTGTGTTTTATGTGTACATCGCGGTGCGCTCAGTGAGCTCACCAGTGTGACTACTGAACTTATGTGATTCTTGCACACCCGCGGCGCGCTTGGTGATCTCGCCGTTTTGTGCTATGTTATATGCTTCCCGGTGCGTTTAAAACCCCACCTTATGCGAGTTAACATTCTATAAGGTGCTTACACTTATGCTTGTTAAAGCTGTGAACATGTTGGATATAGGGCCACACTCAGTTTCTCTCCGGTAAGGCACTTCAGTCCATTGTGTATGCACGGGATGATGGGATAACGTTCCCCCATAGCGTCAGCAACTGACGCAATCAGGGTTCTAAATTAACACTATTTTAATTTATTCATTTTGGCGGGTGTTAATAAAAACTTACTAGCCAGTTTGGCCGGTGATGCATGAGGCATGGCATGCAAGATACATAAAGCTCCGTTCTCGGTCATTTATCCCTCTGGCAGTACTTCCTACATTTCCCATGAAATGCCGTAATGCTACGTGATGATGTTTATACGGCAATTGGCTGTGCGCAGTTTCAGCGAAACCAGCGCGTGAAACCATGGAAACGAACTGAGCGTCCACCAGAAAACAAAAAGGAAGAAGGAGAACGAACGAGCAGAGCAGGGAGGATAGACTAAAGACAGCGGTGTCGCCACACCCCTTTACTGGGGCATGTGATCCAGTGTAAATCTTTCGTGCCCAGGTGTAAATCTCAAGTTTAAATTTTACTAGTGTATTCCTTTACAAAGATAATAGCGGCAAAACAGATCTATATGCAATGTAGTTACCCAATTTACGCTTGTAAAGCGACGAAGCAGTCGCACTGACGCGTGCATGCATGTATCCATGTCCACGCGCGTCTTTGCGTTCCACTGCGCATGCAACTGCATCCAAAAGGGGACGCCACGCGAATGAGAAATTATGAAAACATGTCGAGAAGTAAGTTTCTAAATAATAATGCTAATCTTTTTTTGACTCGATCATTGGCTTCTGTAGATGGACATCAAAAATGTTTTGTGCAAAGCAGGGAAAGGGAAGCAGAAAGGAGAGATGATGAGTTTAAGGGAGGTGAGACAAACTACATCCTCACCCTGTCAGGTCTGAAACATTAGAAGAAAAATCTCAGGAAAACCTCTTCTCAAGTCTATAGGATTGCATTGTTGCTGAGAAAATCCACAGATGTGTGTGTTACTGTTCTGTATTTTTTAGATATGAAATTAATATTTAGTTTACTAATATTTAACACTAGGACACTACATAAACAGCTAGCAGTAACTGTGACTGAGATTATTTAGTATAGCAGTCATCAAATTACTGGTTTCTTAAAATATTAAAAATAAGTTATTAATCATTGCTATCATTGTATAATGTAGAAAATATTTCTCTGCTGTCATTATTACCAAACATTTTATGCCACGTATGCCTCCAAACATGTTAATAACGTTAGGTATGATGAAGATTATACTTAAATATTTTTAAATACATATTTATCTTTCGCAGTACCTGTTGCACTGTAGAATAGTGGGTTAGGTAAAGGACTTGTATAGAAGTGTTGCACACTTGTTGCACACAGCAGGCTTTCAAAAAAAAATCAGCAAAAAATGGGGGGCCTGTGCCTCAGTAAAGCTTTATGTCTATCGACAGAGAAATGAAGAAAGCTTATGTTTCATCACAAAAATGTTGTCATGTTTTGTCAGGATTGTCGCATGCACGCGAAAGAAAAAACGAATCATTGTTGCATTCAGTGGCACTCATAATTTCTCTTATTTTCACCGGAAAAAATTTGGCTAGTGGAAATGCTGATTGGCTTTTAACTTTCGAAAGTTACCAGCCACTTTGGCTGGTGGTCAAAAAAGTTAATTTAGAACCCTGGACGCAATGTAAAGTGAACCGTATTGAAAGGGAACGATAAGGTTACTCACGTAACCCTGGTTCCCTGAAGTAACGGGAACGAGCATTGCGTAGCTGGCCGTGCTACAAACACCTATGCAGCGAGCTTATTCGGCTACGCGCTTCAGTCAAATGATAGTGAGGTCATGGCGCTCTCTCCCGGACTATAAAGGGTGTAGCCCCGCCCCTGTCGTGGGCTCAAACGCCGTTGGTCTGTAATTTGTACAGACGTTAACCAATAGGCTTCAATCACCGAGTAAACAGGAGTTTCCCCCATAGCGTCAGCAACTGACGCAATGCTCGTTCACAATATTTCAGGGAACCAGGGTTACGAGTAACCTTATCGTTTTCTGTGTATTTTAAACAGCACCTATTACAGTGTCATTTTTTCAATGTCTTTATATTGATTTTGTGGTGTGCCAGAATAGGTTTTTATAGGTAAAGAAATAAGAAAAGCAAATATTTAAATTGACTCTTAACTAAAATGCCTCTATCTTATTTAGATCTGAAAACAATTAATCTTCATGTTGATTCCAAAAATGGCCCCTTGATGGCTGTGGAATTGAAAAATAATATCATTATTCACTGGAGGCCACATGGTTTGCCTTTGCAATTTCGTAAAATGCCAGTTGCCGATGTGCATTATCTCAGCAATGAAATTGATTATATAACAGGTGGTCCTCATGTGGTTCTTGTCTTCACAATATTTGCCCACCTGGATTTTCATCCAATGACGTTTTTTATAAATAAAGTGGCTAGAGTTCGTCAAGCTGTAATTGAGCTACTGAAGCGTGCACCACAGACCACTGTCATTATCAAGTCTGGCAACACCGGATACAAGGTAAAGTATGCTGCATCTTAAATTACTTTTATAGTGCACCTCTCAACATAGATCTGCTGCATGATAAATCTGTGCATTACTGTTTGAATGCTACTGTTTAACTAAGGAAAAACATTTGTCATGCTTGCACTAACTTTACAGTTGCTTGTACACTTAAATTATTGAGCAGTGCTTGGGAGTAACTATTAAAAAGAAGCAGTACTACAAATTCAGTTATATTTTTACATTTTGTTCTGCTCTTTTTCCATCAACAAGGTTAAAAACTCCCAAGACATTTTTAATGTCACACTGTATTGATCAGCCTTCACTCCGTCTGTTACTTCACTCCGTCCGTGTACTTTCTAACTCATAATGTTTAGATATGGGACAGAACCTTTCTGGGTTAAAAATTACCCCATGCAGGGTTAAAAATTACCCAAAGTGGGGTTGTTGTTATGTAACCATGCATGGATTATATTAACCCAGCAGGTGTGTTAAAACAACCCAGCACTGGATCAATTTTAACACAGCAGTGTGTTTTGTCCAATATTCACCCAACATGGCTTAAAAATGACCCAGATATTTTTAGAGTGTTGTAACAACTTTAGCAAAAATTTAAAATGCTGGTAGATTTACGCTGTGGCGTGTAAGAAAGCCCACTAACCACTTTGATGGGTTGAATATGTTTTTGAAATTGTTGTTTTCTTAATAGCCATGTGAAATAATAAACCCAACCAACAATGTGCAACATTACAAAACTACAACTCCCATGAGCACTCGCTACAGCATAACCAACCTGATCTCACAAAGTTCCGTGGGATAGACACGGAATATTTTGCTAATTTTTCTGTGGCATTCTCACGGATCTCCGCATTTTTACGTGGCCCTGCTACGGACTGTCTTTTTACAACCATTTTCGCTTCGGTTTAGGGTTAAATCTGGTGTTTGCGTTAGTATGTCACTTTAACTATTGGTTTATACATTTTTTTCTGATTTATTCTTTTATATTTTCTAAACTTTAAACAATTGTCGCCTGGCGTTGGGGTTAGAGTTGGGTTTGGGTAGGTCATTTCATGTAAATCTAACCCTTAACCGAAGTGAAAATGCTAAGAAAATAGGACAAAACAGTTGAGTAACCAATCTGTGAGAATGCCACTGAAAAAGACAGTCCGTAGGAATGCCACAGAAAAATGAGAAAAAAATTCTGTGACTATCCCACAGAAATTCGTGAGATCAGGCTGAGCATAACATAAGCGATACATACCAAAGAAAGCTTGATGGATTTGTGAATGTATGCGATGCGGGGTGGGCCCAAAAACGCACATGGGAAAGATACATGATTGCAATAAAGACATTTAAAGTGTGTGCACACTTTCTGGGCGAAGGGAGAGAGAAATTCGTAAAGAGCTCAGCACATATATGAAAGCGATTGTCCAGTTTTGTACAAAGACAAATAAAACCCCTTGAGGGGAGAGGTTTGTAAAGGGGAGGCTCTCGACAGTAAAATAGCGCCTTAAAATGAAATCTTAAATCTTTTAACATAAACCATGATAAAGCTTTAAAATACAATCTGTGTAAACAAGTTGACAGTAAAATGAATGTACATGTCTTGACTGAGCAGTGTTTACTGCTCTTGTTAATTCAATAAATTTTAAGTGTTTGTCTAGGTCTGTTCGTGTTTATGTTTCAGTACATCTTAACTCTTTCACCGCCAGCGTTTTTAAAAAAAGTTGCCAGCCAGCGAAGAACAGACCCTCTGCTTTCAAACAAAAAAAAAACGTTTCATAAAACACTCCTACCTTTAGTGGTTCTTTTGCAATCAGCTTTTGAATATGGGTAGGTTTTTGCAAAAACACCATATTTTGAGCAAAAATAATTCCATATTTGTGACGGACTTTTCATAGAGATCCCATTCAGAGCGATCTTTAAAACAGACACGGACATGCAGCCGCTTGCCATAGGGCAATACTTCCGGTTTTAAAAAGTTGCGGAAGGGCGCCACCTGGTGGATAATAGCGGTATTGCGGAAAGACGGAATATCTCGTCATTGGCGGGGAAGCGTTTTCTCTTATTTGACGAGATATCTCGTCAATGGCGGGGAAAGAGTTAAACACCCCTGCACCACTTTTACTATATTCATTACAGGTTACAATGTATGCCTTACAAAACTGCATGATTTTCATGCAGTTAAATATAAGACATGACCTGCAGTTATATACCAGCTGATACCACTACTCGGTGTATGGGTTAAATGCAGAGGTCACATTCCAAGTATGGGTTACCATACATTGGCCATTACGTCACTTTCACTTATTTTCAATTTTTTCCTACTACTTATGTTGTCATTTCAAGTATAATTTGATAATTATCTATGCTATATTGAACACTTAAATGGCTTTAATGTTGATATTTTTGATAACAAAGTACAATGGTTTGGTTTCAGTGTTTACCCAGACAATATTTGCCACAAAACAGCAGTTTTTATGTAACTTCAAAGGGTTTTATGTAAAATGATAGAAAGATATTGCATTTATTCCACTGCATTTGGTTATGGGGACACTTCAAATGTTTTTAGGCAGAAATTGAATACAAAAAGGGTATTATTCCTCTCCACAGTTTGAGTAGAATAACTTGTGCATAGATTATAGAGAAAAATCATTTTTCCTACGTAAGCTGACATTAGCTAGAATCAAACAAAACTGTCTCCAGGTTGCTGGAGCACCCAGGGCCAGAGTTATACACTTTGAAATAAAGACTTTAGAAAAAAAACATCAAAAAGCGCTATTTATTTTTGTGTTTATTAGAGGACTGACAACACATAACAACCATGTTTAACTTTCAACAGTGTTTTATGTAATTTCAAAGGGTTTCCTGTAAAATGATACAAAACTTTTGTATGTAAACCTCTGCATGTGGGTATGGGAAGTTTTTGAAATTGGGTAGGCCAAATCCAGGCGTAAATCCCCCAAATAGCCTCAGGATGTAAGAAGTTAAACACTGTTATTTTGCTTAGTTTTTTTCACATTTTATGACAATACTTTGTTCTGTTACAGGATGAATTTGTAAATGATTGGTACAGTATGCAGTTGAACACAGTAATGAAGGAGATGTTCAGTGATGTTAAGGGAGTGATCTACTTGGACGTCTGGCAGATGACATCATGTCATTACTCACGTGAATACATTCATCCAACTGGTATTATCATTGCTAATGAAATTGACCTGTTGCTCTCATATATCTGTCCTGTTTGATACATACAAATTTAGTCTCCAGTATGCCACAATGCATAACACAATGATCCATTACAACTATGCAAAAAAGCTGTGATATAATTTCAAAATAATAGTGTAAACATTTAAACAAGGTGATTTGAGTCAGTTGTTATTATTTTTTTTAAAGATCCTATTCATTCATGCATTTTTGTAATAGCAGTACTAAATGGGACCAGAAATTCAGTCTGTGTAGAAATGTATTGAAAGAGCTCCAGCGTCAAGCTTTATTCATTCATTCATCTACATCTCCAGCATCTTTCTGTGTTGAAACAATTGCAGCTTGTGATCATGCACTGACTACAAAAGTCTTTTTGATGAGTTTTCTCATCAGAGATTACATTTTTTTATCAGATTCAAAACTCTAAATGTCATTTATCTGTTGAACTGTTTTATCTGAAAAGAAGACTTTAAACATGTTGGGCCCTATTTTAACGATCTAAGCGCATTGTCTAAAGCGCACAGCGCAACGTCTAAATGGGTGTGTCCGAATCCACTTTTGCTATTTAAACGACGGGAAAAATGGTTTGTGCGCATGGTCGAAAAGGGTTGGTCCTATTTTTTTAATGAGTAATGGATGTGTTTTGGGCATAACGTGCAATAAACCAATGAGAGTCTCAGCTCTCATTCCCTTTAAAAGCCAGTTGCGCTGGCCAGGGCCGTGCACAGACCTTTTGAGGGGCATGTGCTGAAACTGAAAAAGGGCACCCCCTTCAAATAAATATCACTTAATAATCATCTTAATAGCTTTATATTTATTCGCTATTAATGATTGAAAAAAATCACTATTAATGAATGAAAAATGACATTTTATGATAGCTTGGCATTATACAGTGCAAAGGATATCTGCCCTTGTAAGTGGGCTTTAACAATTTACATCCTGGGTGTTTGTCTGTATTAGGCCTATTTGTAGTCATGTGTTTGTGAAGTGCTTTTGTGTACTCGCTCTTATTTAATTGTAGAATGTATTAATTTTTATTTTTTTTCTCTGCTTACATACATAAAGTTACCTGTACATAAAAATATGTTTGAAGAAAAAAAGGTATTCTGTTTGGTTTTATAAGCTAATTTTTATTATTTGGTTAACATGTTTATGTATGTGATTGAGAAGAGTGGGAAATATGAGATTAAAGATCAAAATAGGAGATTATACTATACTATAGCCATACCATTAGCATATTCAACATGTATCTGCCTACCTGGCAAAAACTGTGCTGACCAGGAACCTTGGTCTTTTGAAGGTGCAAATAACTGCATTACTGAAAAATATACTAAATACAAAATAGACTTAACTCTATACAGTTGATTTCAGAATAAAAAGTTATGAACCAAATAATCATACAACAATCATACAACTCCCTTGACTAATTCAAGGCATAAGATACATACATATACAATAAATTATATCCAGATTGCATACTGTAATGAGTGACAGGGCAATATAATGTACATACTTGTATCCTTTACATGTTTTTCGTCTCTATCCAGTTTTCCCAACTGGGCATCTGATGTCTAAGACCTTTCTAATCTGATATGTTTTTGGTGTAAATGTAGGCTAGACATTTACCCGCGCGGGCGCGTCTTCTCGCCTGAGATGTGTTGACTTTAGTTTAACGATTGAGACGCGTCATGCAAAAAAAGCGGTAAAAACCGACCGTGCATTCCGTATTGTTGTCACGGGTGCCCTTCACATGGGTGAACACTTGTTTAAAAACTGCTCGCGCTTTGTCAAAAACTCAATTTGGTCGCAGTTTGGAGCCCTTAGTGCCCCCTGATTGCCCACTCGACCAATCCCGTCTATGGATAATTCGGCTCTGCTCAAATGTATAAAACATGGGCCGTTATATACATACTAGTGTTTCTTTCGTAATAAGACAGCATTGTACTCAAACAAGATATTTATTTACCGTTGCAAGACGTTCAGCTGCCTCTGCTCTGACTGCTGTGGAACTTCAGCTCGCTGCACTCAGGGGGCGGAGTTAAGAGGTTTGACAGACAGTTGAGCGGATCCAAAAATATTTAGTTTTTTAATAATTTTAATTGATAAATATATTTGTAAAACACACAGACAGACGTAAATGTTTAACAATAGCATTAATTTATATATTAAAAAAAATAATAAAACACCTCCAAAAAAGGGCACTTCGGAGTGTAAGGACAAAAAGGGCATGTGTTCTGCACAGGTTGAGCCCTATCTGTGCACGTGCCTGGCGCTGGCTCTATGTCTAATACCTATTTAGATGACGGACTTTGTAAACTGAAAAACTAAGCAGAGGAAGAAGACCACCAGTTTAAGATTAATGTTAAATAATTGTGTTTTTTGTAATTGTGTTTTTTGTAATTGTGTTTTTCACTTGTATTGAAATTTTTTTTATTAAAACCTTTAAAATCTGTTTTCTTTTAGTCATGGAAGTAAAAAAGCAGGCTTTTAATTGCTTTAAATGTATGGCTATCCAATATCATCAAAAAATAATTTACAAGTATGTAAGGAAAGGTTTGTACTCTAAAAATACTTTATTTGTAACAAACAGTAGATAAATAATTTACAAGCGGCTTTCCGCACGTTTCAGCACTTGGACAGCATCATGATTTTTTTAAGCATTACTTAAAAATGTTTCTCATCTCACCATATCCACAGGTACAGAGTCATCATATACAATAAATCTGTGATGTAGCATTTAAAAAACATTTAAAAACAGATGCATTTGTTTAAAGCAAAACATTTATTTACTTACCAGGCTGCAGGTGAAGCAGCTCTTTGTGCCTTCTAACGTCTCATAATTAGTCCTCATTTATGTCCAAGAGACTCAGTAATAATCTTTTACATTCAATCCTTTAATCTTTCATATTTAAAAGTGTTTTTGTGCTGCTGCACATTCTTGTATGTGATAAGCAAACCCGCGTTCCGTTTATAGGCGCATATTATTATTGCGCTCTTTAAATAACAAAAAAACATATTGCGCCATTGACTTTAGACTTTAGATCAGGTTTTTGTTGGTCAATGGCGTAGTCTATTTTAGTTGCCTCAAAATAGCAACGCGCCAACAATGCGCCTGAACACACCTCGTTTTCAGACCAGAACGCCCATGGGCGCAAATGCATTTGCTATTTAAACAACGTGGCGCTAAACGTGAAAATGATAATTGCGCAGGGTGGAAAC
Source organism: Paramisgurnus dabryanus (assembly GCF_030506205.2). Taxonomy (NCBI): domain Eukaryota; kingdom Metazoa; phylum Chordata; class Actinopteri; order Cypriniformes; family Cobitidae; genus Paramisgurnus; species Paramisgurnus dabryanus. The sequence goes on along the minus strand of NC_133358.1, from coordinate 6,454,422 downwards.
TAGCAAAAGACACTTGCGTCGCGCATTGTGCTGCATTGCGCCGGGTATAAGATAGAGCCCGTTATCTCTGTATCTGATGGGAGACTTTTTTAAAGTTGTTCAGGTGTGCCACAATAAAAATCATAAATATTTAAATATTTTTTTAATACATTAATGCTCGGATTCGCAGATATGGCTTAGGCCCTTATCCCAGACAAAGATGCATGTTTAAGCTGTTTTAACTGAAAACAACATGCCCTTAAACACGCATCTTAAAATAAGATAATAATTGCTGTTATTTGCTAAAAAGGCACAAATTAACAGTTGATTTCCATAATGACCATTGCAATCTATTAAGAGCAGCGCAAATTAGTTCAGGGTTGCACATGAGCAGAGCTGATGAGTTGTGGGAGATCCATTAACGCTTAAAGTGCACCTATTTCATTGCTAATGTTATTTTGTGTATTTGATATAATACAATGTGTTCGCATGGTTTATGGTCAAAAAACACATTATTTTCCAAATACCGTACATTTTTTTTTAGCTTTAGTTTTCATTCTCTTCCTCAAACAAATGGATTTGAAAAGCTCTGTGTCCGTGATTGGCCAGCTAATCTGTACGTTGTGATTGGTCTGAATAGCTCTGATGTCAGCCAGTATTGTGATGCTCCTTACCATGTTTGAAAGATTTGAGCACAATGTAATTCTAACAGCAGTTAAGAGAGCTGATAAGTTTCACTCACCAAATGAAGATTTTTAAGAAAAAGTAATCAAATAAGTTTCTTTTCACAAACACAGTACACAAACATAGTTGGATTGTCTTCAGTAATCTTGGGTTTGTCTTCAGTAATCTTCAGAAACTAGAATCATCTATAAAGACGGGTGATCTGTAGGCTCTTACGTAATACAATATGCATGGTCCTCCATTTGATCTGATTTCACTTCTCTTCTTACTTCTAATAAACCATACAACAATAACTACTACTACTTCTTCTTCGTGCATTTTCAACGTGACAATGTGAGCTGACTCCAAAAAACACCAATGAAGAAGAAGAAGAAGAAGAACAACAACAACAACATAGTGATAAAACGCACTTGGTAGTGCAGTTTGTCCACTCACGGCTACTGTAAAAACATGATGGCGACTTCCATGTAAGGGGACTCGCGGTGTATGTAAATCAAATGGTTCATTCTAAGGTAATAAAAACTGTTTTTTATGTAAGGTTTTTACACACCACTGAAAACATAGATGTGTATATTATATTCATTTTCTGTCAATAAAACCTCCTAAATCTTACACATTACCCCTTTAAGAAGTGAATTTCAGCTAATTTAAGGTTTTTCAAATTGCCACAGATGTGATTTATTGTTTTAATCTCCCTAAAAGGTAGAAGGAAAATACGCAATATGCACAGATGGCCTAGTGTGTTGCGATTTACTGCCCACTTTGTCGCACACATCATGCCCTTTACCCTGACAGCTAGTTGCATGTTCCAGTGTATTGTAAACAGTGGCGTCAATATTTCCTTATCGATTTGAGCCAGACCCACCAAATATTTTTAATTAATGATCAGTTAATAACCCAGCTAACAAAAAAAGGTCCCCTGGACGTCCCCTAAATGTCCTCTGCGAACGTCCCCTGGACGTTATCGTGTAGGGTCCCCTGTAACGTCAAGCAGACGTCCACGAAGACGCCTCCGGACTTTCACAAGGACGTTTGCAGGACGGTAAGCGGACTTTCGGGACTTTTAGGGGACGTTCGCCTAAAGTCCTCAGCACGTCGTTTTATTTCATTACAACCAATGAAATCAGACACGCTAAACATTGTTTACCACAAAGTTCTTTTATTTTAATTGAACAGTTGTAATTTTCCTGTGCTCCGTGTTTGTGTGTGCGTGCGCGAGCTCCCGTGCACGTGCCTGATCTCCCGTACGCGTCAGTCAAACGCGCTTCAGCTCCGTGTGTGTGCGTGTCTCTGGCTGTCTGCTGGTCTCTCATGTCAAATATTTCCGTTGTCTTCTAACCTAAAACAACGAAATGAACACATTTAAAAGTTAAGTAGTTGTTATTTATTGGGGTGGTTTCCCAGACAAGGATTAGCTTAAACCAGGACTATGCCTCAGTTTAATTATGAAATATAACTAGTTTTAACAAACATGCCTTACTAAAAACATTACTTGTGTGCATTATGATGTTAAACAAAGGGCACTGATGTATTTTAAGATTTCCCTGTCTGGGAAACCGCCCCGATATGTTTAAAATGTCTTGCAAAATATCTGTAGCAGACATTTAAAAGATAAGGGAGACAGAATTCTGTGCTAAAACTAGAAAGCATGCACAACTCACTTTTACCTAGTATTTCATGCTTATGGCATTAAAGTTGCTGTTACAGTTCACTCAAAGTAAAGGTGGGTAAATGTGGACATACAGTACTGTGCAAAAGTCTTAGGCCAGCGTGCTACCATTAGATTAGTTGTTTTTGCAATTGTGTAGTGATCATATATAATTATTTCTCAGTGTCTTTATTAGAATACAACCAGCAAATACAGGAAATGTGTATGTGGTATTAACAACAGTAGCTGAGGTGTCAAGTATTTAGGGTAAACTCCCCTTAAACTTGAGCAATAGCAGGCAACTGCAGGATCTCTTAAACCTAAATGAAATTAAATTCTAATTCTAATCATCAAATGACTTAAGGCTTTTTGGAGGAGAATGAAGTCCTGAAGATGTGTTTGGTGCCAAGAGAGGTCACACTAAATACTGACTGATGCCTGAAAAAGACATTTGCTTCTGAAAATTGTTTTGTTTTTAATTGTGTGTAAATTTTTCCTGTATTTTCTGTTTGTATCTTAAAAAAAGAGTGAAATATAAATATGGATGGATATTAAAACTTTGCTAAAACAACAAAGCTGATGATGGTGGACTTAGACTTTTGCACAGTAATGTATGTTACCCATTTTATGTGTAAATGCAAATCAATATGAATATGAATTCTCCCAGTATGGTTTCCGCTGGTCAGGCTGGTGTAGCAGGATTGTTTTAGAGGGGTTTTGGCCTTTTGTAGCTGGTCAGGCTGGAAGACCAGCTGACCCACCAGCATATACCAGCTTAGCTAAGTTGGTTGGCTGTCTTAGCTGGTCCTCCAACTTGGCAAAACTGGTACGTCAGCTGGTCTTCTACCCTGACCAGCTACAAAATGAACATACACATCTCAGAGAGAGCAAAGGTCACACAGAGTATAAAAATAGTTTACTGTGACATAAAATAATGTAAGTTGTCTTATACATTGCAGTGTTTCCCACAGGATTTTGAGAGACTTGTGGCGGCGATGACGTCACACTCTAATTAGCATATATGTGACGTCATCACGTGTTTGCTTTTGATCCGGTTTGATCGAGTGTTGGCACCTGAAATATGTTTCACTTCTACTCTTTGATCTGTCACGTTATATTGCATTTTAACACAACTGATTGCTATTATTTACATATTATCAGTTCTGTTGTCAGACATAAAATGAGCAGACTATAGCCCTATTCGGATGGGATTAGTTTTACGGTTGTAGATGGCGTAATGTAATTTTACCACAGGACGTCTGTAATATTGATGGTCAATTCGGACGGGATTAGAAATCTCAGTTAAACATTCAGAAGTGGGAGGGGTAACTCGATTGCGCAGCAGGTCACCTCTCTCGTCGTCATGTGCACGTTGCTTCTTGATATCAACATGACACAGACGAGAAAAACTCGAAACACTGTGTTTAATTTCAGTTTGGGGAGAACGTCAGTTTCAGGAACAGTTCTGTGCCTCTGAGAAGTGAATTTGACTTTTTAAAGTTTGTGTCGTGTTATTCAGGAACTGACTTGCCACTGACTTGTTTTTTTCGCCTAGAATACAAGTAAATGCTTAAGCGCTTTTATATTTGAAAGAAACGAAACGTACGTGTATGTTTACAGCTGGTATATAAATCACCATACATTTACATTGCTCTTCTCATCAATGTCTTGTTATGAGCCCCTTTTTATTTAAATGCGAGTTTTATTGTCGCGTATAGCGCAGACAATTGGGTGCAAATTCGGAAATATGAGAGAATACACAGTAACTGTTAAACAAAGTTACTACAAAACACGTGCGCAGGCATATCGCATTATAGAGAGGGAGAGAACGGGTGTGGTGTGTGTGGGAAACACTAATGCTAACCTTTCGTCAAGTCATCGCCGTCTTCTCTGTCAGTAAAATCTGTGACTGTTGACGTTTACGCGAAAAAGAAAGTACAGTATACGGAGGAACGGACATTGAAACCAGGGGCGTAGCAGCCATTTTAAAAGTGGGGGGGACAGTATGGTAAATCACTTCACTTCGCCATCACTAATGGTAATGTGACCTAAGCTGCTGTTCATAATAATACATTCTCCAATTGGCATTTTACAGCACCCTAGTGGCAATTTTGGGAACATTCCATGATAGCTTACATGAACCTATATTTGTGAAATCATACTCACAATTTAAAAATACTGCAGGACTTTGAAACCAATGTGAGACCATCTATAGCCTACTTTATTTTTATGAAAAAAGATATTTTATGATAGTTACAATATTTCAGTTACACTACATTTGTATTTTTTGATGAATATACAGATTACATCTACACTAATTTTATACAACATACATTTTATGAAAATATAGCAATAAAACCTAAATCAATGTATTTACAAGTTTTTAATATTTTCAAGATGGAAGTAAGTTATTTAATCATACATGGCCGTGGGAAGTGGGGGTGCTGTGGGTGCTGCAGCACCCACTGTTGGCGAGAGGGAGATTTTTTTAAGTAAAAATATTTTGCACAATTTATATATTACTTATGAATATTTTAGGAGATTATTTTTGACACACGTAGGTTATTACGTGTATTTTGGATTTTAATTTCATTACTGTCTGTGCCTACCCATCTCCGTGGCCTCATCCGAGCGCACTTTCTCCGCCTTGCGTCTTTTGAAGACATGGGTAAGCAGCACCATGACCCAGAATAGACTCACACACCTTTGGCTAATGCATGCCCACACAGAAATTCTGAACTGCCTGGGCATTCGTCCCCTAGCTCATGAGAGACTTTGGACTCTATTATACAACCGGCGCAATGCGCGACGAGAGTGTCTTTTGCTATAGTAAAGAGCGCGTTGATATTATGCGCATACAGTATTAACGGGATGACAACGCGGGTTTGCTTATCACATACATGAATGCGAAGCAGCACAAAAACGCTTTTTAATATGAAAAATTAAAGGATTAAAATGTAAAAGATTATTATTGAGTCTCTTGGACATAAATGATGACCGATTATGAGACGTTAGAAGGAGTAAATAGCTGCTTCATCTAAGTAAATAAATGCTTTACTTTAAACGAATGCATCTATTTTTTTTTATTTAAATGCTACCCCACGAATTTATTGTATATAATGACTATGTACCTGTGGATATGGTGAGATGAGAACGTTTGTAAATTCTTTATCTCTTGTTTGTAACAAATAAAGAATTTTTAGATTACAAACCTTATATAAAGCCTAATATATTCTAAAAATGTAATTATACACCATGCATTTTTTTTATAAAAGTATACAATATCAGAACTAAACCCATTATTATTTTTGTTCCATTTATGAATTGTAAGTTAAAAAAAGACAGTAATAGTACTATTTAGTAAAAAAAGATCTATATAAAAATATACTAGGTATGTTACTGTGAGAATATTTTACCACTGTTAATCGACGTGTGATTTAAAAACGAAAGTAAAATATTTTCGTCCGCATGGATATTAAAAATTGTGAAGTTTAATTATTATTATGTTGTTATAATATTATATGTTGTATTAAAATATGTTCTATGTATGTATATCTAAAGTTATAATGAAAGTAATTTTCCCTGGGATTATTCAAAGTATTTCTGCTTCTGATTAATAGCGCATATATTTATCTGATAACTGATGATGTCTGTATGTTTCAGACCCTGGCTGTGTGCACTGAAGTGTATATGACAATAAAGTATTAAAACTCAATGTATTTATTTTTAAAATGTATTTTAAATAGGCCTATAGGCTCATAGGTTTTTGTTAAAAAAAAAAATTATTTCACAGCACCCCCTGTTCAAAACATCAAAACTTCCAAACTTTTTACAATTAAACTAGATTATCTTTAATCCTGTTGCTCCATTACTTTAAACTTTGTTTTAAATCTCTGATTAACTTTAATGTTTGATGAGTTCAAATAGATTTTCTACAATTAAATATGTGGCTAAATCATCAGAAACAGACACCGCGAGCGTGGTGGCACTATTCAAAGATGCGTTTATTATAACGTCTCAACAGAGTGAGTTTGACGGCTTAAAAATATTACTTAACACTACCAGTGACAGCTCCCGATGCTCGTATGCGCTTCTCCTCTGTCATGCGCGCTCCAGTCAGAAACTGAGAGCAGTGAATAAACGGACACACGGCGGTGCTTCATGACAAATGCGTCGCGTCGGCACATCTTGTTCATTCATTATATCACAATATCTGAGCTTCGCAATATTTCCTGCCACATTGCTTCGTTAATCAATACAATTGATTGTTTTAATGATTGTCAAATGTTTTTATTTGAATAAGATCTTTATATTACCGATGTATAGTGATTTATAATATAGGCTACAAAAAAATATATTACATTTGCCTGCATAAACTGTTTATTTTCTTTATGAAGGACAACGTCAACATTTGTTGCTGTTTAATTACACCGGCAGATTCATCAGCGCAGATGATGGGTTTAGCATAAATAAGTTTTAATCTATATTATAAGGTTTGTAAGCTGTGTTTAAATGTAAGTGGTGCAACACAACTCGAATTAAAATTAAACTGAGATAAACAAACCATATTTTAGCTCTAAACTCTGCTTATTTTAATCTGTGCAACCCACGCTGAATCCTGCGCAGCGTGAGGAGGTCCATAGTGTATTTTAACTACAGTAGGTTAAATCATAACATGAAAACTTTATCTCGTGATTTGTGTCATCACGACATACTGCAACATTATCTAACGTGTGTTTGAAAAAATTATGTAGGCTAATCGTCCTTTGCTTTTTTCTGGGGTGCATTTTATCCCAGACGGCGTAATAGCAAAAGTAAATGAACAAACGAAACTTCACAAGAGCAACAAGAGATTTGAAGCTCATGCAGACACGCTCTGTGATTGGCTGAATGTTAGTTCACTCAAATCTAAGTAACAAATCAGAGAACACTGTACATGACGCACTGCGCTGTTGCTCGCCGGAGCTCGCCTCCGTCTCTCATTAAAAATGTATGACTTCTGGCCACTTTGATGCTTGGTGGCCTTGTGAACGCACAGTAAAAGTGAGGGGGTCGTGACCCCCCCCGTCCCCCCCGGTTGCTACGCCCCTGATTGAAACACCGCCACCTTTTCAAGCTCATGAGAGAGAGAGAGAGTGAGAGAGGGGCGCGCGCTGCGCGCTGCATGCAACATAGAAAGGGAGGGCGCGCTGGGTGCTTGCAACAATGAATTAAGACGTTTTTAAACAGTAAAATATAAATGTAAATGGGGATCATGAAAAATCTATTTGTGGCGGCCAGCGCTGATTCTGTGGCGGTGCGCCACGAATAAATCAACGTATGGGAAACACTGCATTGATCTTTGATATTATTGTAGGTTTTTGTGTTAAAGGCATCTTGAAGTATACTATGTAGAGTATATGATACTATATGTATCCAAAGCATCAAACGTTATTTTTGTTTTAAAAATAGACTATTAATTGCTATTAATGTGTATGTGCTTTTAACATTTACAATGTACATTCTTATTTACAACATTACAATTTACATACAATATATATACACAAATAATTTTGAGATGTTTGGGATTCACACAGACTCACTATAATTCATTGTTAGTTGCAAGTGTGAAACTGAGCTGCTGAAATTCGCCCTGTGTAACTGTAGCATCCTCCTATTTCCCATCTCCCAAACTGCCTCCCCTTTGAAGAAACAGATAACGAATCTACAAGCAAAAACAATCCGTAATAAACATGGGTAAAACGTCAGCAGTGACTAGAAATGTTGCATGTGTTATGGCACATACCATCTTTTGAAAGTCAGCTTGGCTTGCTCATTGTCTGCTGCATTTTTCCAACCACTGCTGTGGTGTTGTCCTGTATTTGGTCTACTTTCAGAATGATTCTCCACTCCAGGATTTCTTTCAAGAATGAGTTTTGAAACATTAATAGCATTACTAACTACACCAGTAAAATAAATGAACAATAAGTCTGTCTGGAAGAAAATGCCTATCAATATCAATAATTTAAGATAAAAAATAACAAAATACTGTAACTTGATTCATTATTGGAAGAAATTGACTGATGTGCTGCATTTGTGATAAAAAACAATTAATTAGATTTAAAAATTAATGATGTAAGTATTGTAGTAACTGTTGTAAAATGTTGAATGCTCTATCATTTGTAAGTCACTCAAGGCATATGCTAAATTAATAAATATAAATCAAGTAATCATCATTATACATATATGTACATGGCATTAAAATGTACTCACAATAAGGTGCCTCAGGCAACATCAAAACATCTTTTTGCTTTTTCTTACTGGTTGCTCCTTATCTTTAAAGAATGATAATATGAAAGTAAATCATAGTGCCCTTATAGTTTCACCTGGCTTCTCAGCTGAAAAACTACTAATTGCTGTTAATAATGATTCATTTTCTTCACTTTCAAACTGGAAATCTTATCTTCAGGTCTAGAAACAACAAGACAAAAAAGTAGTATTTGAAATTATTAAGAAACTTACAGAATGATTCCCACTGTTTAAAATCATGTAACAATGAATGCAGTGACAATGATATCACCTTCAATAATGATTTCACTTTCAGATAATTTACTGTCCCATTTAAAGAAAATAATAGACGACATGCATTTGTTTTGATCATTACAACTCTTGGTCAATATACATTACTGTGCAAAAGTCTTGGGACACCATCACCAGCTTTGTTGTTTTAGCAAAGTTTTAATGTCCATCCATATTTATTTTTCACTCTTTTTATTAAGATACAAACTGAAAATACAGGAAACATGTACACAAAATTAAAAACAAAACCATTTTCAGAACTAAATGTCTTCTTCAGACATCAGTCAGTATTTAGTGTGACCTCTCTTGGCACTAAACACATCTTGAGCTGTTTTGAGGAGACTGAAGTCCTGAAGTCATTCGATTAGAATTAGAAATTAGGATTTAATTTAATTTAGGTTTAAGAGATCCTGCAGTTGCCTGCGATTGCTCAAGTGGAAGGAGAGTTTACCAGGGACGGACTGGGGCTAAAAAACAGCCCTGGACTTTCTCCCAAATAGGCCCATCATCCAGCCATTCGCCCCTAGCCGTGCGCAACAGACACAAGGATGTCCTGATACTATGCCACAATACTGTCAGACTATCAGACAAGGTTATTTAATATTTTGCCAGTGTAATATTACACTTTGATGTATATTAAGGCTGTGAAATAATGTTTTTTTTTATTTTGTCTGTAAAGCTTTCACAAACAACCACCAGCCCAGGTGAAAAAGTAGTACACTTCCATAGTGTACTTAAAGTGCTTTATTTTTGCACACAAATTTTGTACTTAATATACTAAAAATTCATATTTAGTACTTTTTAAGATGTTCTTAAGATCATCTTAGTGTACTTCACTGTGGTATTTTAAGACACCATAAATATGAACTAGGCTGTGGATGCTCAGGCTCGCGAATTCCGGGAATCCGGGGACCAATCCGGGGACCAATCACAGCTAGTAGGCCGAATCTTCTTCCTCGTTTTTTTTTTACCCGTAGCAGCATATAAGTGATCGTATTAGTACCACTGGTGTTGGCTGTTCATATTGTGTTATTAGACTTTTTTGCCGACGGCCGGGCGACGGCCCTCCGTTGAACGGCCATTCTGGACTTTTCCAGAACGCACAGATTGCCAATCCGTCCCTGGAGTTTACCCTAAACACACACCTCAGCTTATACGTTTATATTGTTTTTAATACTACATACACATTTCCTGTATTTTCTGGTTGTATTCTAATAAAGAGACTGAGAAATAATTATATATGATCACTATACAATTGCAAAAATAACAAATCTAATGGTAGCATGGTGGCCTAAGACATTTGCACAGTACCTCACATAAACATTTTATATTTGGCTTGCCAGTATTTGTTAAGGTTAAAAAGAAGTTTGGTATTACTTTGCATACTTTACCTGTGTGAGAAAATGGGCTACTCTGACTGCATATATTGTCCACAGCTGTTTGTCCAGAATGGCACATTATTTATTTTGGTCTCAGTACCCTTCAGATAGAAACAAGCATGTTTGATTATTTTTTATATGTAGCTGACCTTCATGTTTATCATTTGTATTTAATAAAACATGAACAAAATCTTACCACATTCTTTCACTCTAACCACAAGGATGGTGCTACCTCAGCCTTATTTTGTTCTGTAAAATGGAGCAAAACAGCACAGGAAACCTGTAAGTAAAGTCCATATAAATCTGTAAGTTCAGCTTGCAGTACACAAAGGCAATGTACACAGTTAGCCATCTCAAACCTTAGGCTGAAATTATTTTCGAATGTTTTTCCCTTTTTCCTGAAAACATGTACGTTGTTTAATCTTAGTTTTTCTCAAACCAGTATCAATATTACAGAATAAGATAAGCTGATCTGCTGAACTTACCTTTTTGGAGGACATGTTTAGATGTTTAAAGGCTGAGAAAACAAAATAAAGAAAGTTAATATATATATACACACATCAAAATATATTAAGGGCCCTATTTTAACCATCTAAGCGCATTGTCTAAAGCGCACAGCCCAAACATCAAAACATAATTTACAAGTATCTAAGATAAGGTTTGTACTCTAAAAATACTTTATTTGTAACAAACAAGAGATAAAGAATTCACAAACGGCTCTCTGCACGTTTCAGCACTTTGGACAGCGTTTTTTTTAGCAAAGAGTTTTTTTAAGCATTACTTAAAAATGTTTCTCATCTCACCATATCCGCAGGTACAGAGTCATCATATACAATAAATCCGTGAGGTAGCATTAAAAAAATAAAATTTAAAAACAGATGCATTTGTTCAAAGCAAAGCATTTATTTACTTACCAGGCTGCAGGTGAAGCAGCTCTTTACGCCTTGTAACGTCTCATAATTATTCCTCATTTATGTCCAAGAGACTCAATAATAATCTTTAACATTCAATCCTTTAATCTTTCATATTTAAAAGCATTTTTGTGCTGCTGCGCATTCATGTACTTTGTGATAAGCAAACCCGCATTGTCCTCCCGTTTATAGGCGCATTTTACTAATGCGCTCTTTAAATAACATAAACCATATTGCGCCATTGACTTTAGACTTTAGACCAGGTTTTTGTTGGTCAATGGCGTAGTCTATTTTAGTTGCCTCAAAATAGCAACGGGCCAACAATGCGCCTGAACACACCTCGTTTTCAGACCAGAACGCCCATGAGCGCAAAATGCTTATGACTTGCAAATGTAATGCTCAGTTAACTTAAATAAACCAGGCTTGTTTACATATGAAGCCTGCATATGCGACCTCCAGATGCAGCCTTCGGATTGAGGACGTTGTGAAATTTGCACACAAGGAAAGTTTATTCAAACTAGAAACAAAGGGCCAGATGCAAGAGACAAAGCAGCCCTAGAAATAATACATTCAGATTCAGCAGGGCCTTTAGACCCAGCATCTAGAGACGGTCATAACTATCTTTTATTACTCCAGTGCAGTGTTTGTTTATTTTTTTGAAAACAAGAGTGATACAGTGACTGCCACAGAAAAAATCCTTGCAGAAATGGCTCCATATGGAAAGGTAAAATGCATAAGGCCTGACACTGGTACAGAATTTAGGCATTGTTAAGCAGAAACTGTATTAGCTACCTCACAAGGTATTAGAAATGAGACCTAAGCGCCGTACTCTTTACACCGGCACGGCTGAGTGGAACTGGATAACCTTATTTGACATGGCAAGCTACAAAACTGCGATCACACTAGCCAAACTTGGGGTCAAACATACTCGTGTAAATATATTCATATATACATTTTTATACAGTTTAAAAGCTGCTGGAGCATATCCTTATGCTAGTGATGAGTTATTAATATTGAGCAAAGTTTCTGATACTACAGGAAAACCTCTTTTAGGGGTTAATTAGGAATAGGATCTGATATACAAAGTAATTTTTAGATGATTTTAATCGTTTTGATAGCTCTTTCAGTATAATTGTGGTAAGTACTTTAATTTAAAATAGACACAAAAATGGTAACGTTTCATCTGTGGCACACCCCAGTAACTTTTTATTGAGCCTGAATATGAGCACACTGTAAAAAAAATGATAGAATAAACTTTATTTCTTTTAACCTTATATTTTTGGACCATTTTTTGTTGTTTATTCAGATAACATTAATGTCGCCATGAAACGGAAGTATCAATTGCCTAATTTTCCCCGTGGTGACGTGTATAAGCAAAACCGGCCTCTGAAATGAAATAAGGCAGGGCTGGATTTGAATTTGTCCATCAAGATCTGATTGGATCATTTGAAGTTGGGTCGTGTTGCTAATTGCTAATCGAGTGATATTCTCCCGGACACCGCCCACCTGCCATACATTATGACCAGAAGTAAAGAGAGATCGTTTTTAGGAGGGGAGGGGATTTGCATTTTTGATTAAAGATTATGAGGGCACAAGAATTTTTAAAAATGAATGAAGCTCACAGATTAATCATTTGTAAAAAAAATACCACAATATTACAAAACAAATTACAGTTTTTTTATTTTACTTTCATTGCGACTTTAAAATGTTTGGCACGAAATCTACTAATTATTGTAGTTAAGATTATAAACATTTTTTTGTGAATAATTTAAAATAAACCAATTATTTACTAAATCCTAATTGATTTTGTCATATTTAATCCACTTAAATTTTTACACATTTTATTTAATTATTTGTGGTGGGACTACATAAAAAATGTATGTTTAAATGTTAACTAATTCCCAGTATACTTTGCATAGGACTGTTTATCTTTAAGATGTAGGAGGAGTAAGAAACTGCAGATTCGCAGCCTGCATCTACAGTCCCGCATTATCAGACCCTCGTTTTTTGAGACAGCGCCTCCTATCATAATGGATCGGATAAACATGTGAAGAACTTAAAGGGACACTTCACCCATTTACATTAAGCTTTGTATAGTTAGAACCCGAGTCATGTTTTTGAATTGTCATGCATAATTTTCTGCCGCTGAGACAGGAGAAATACAGATTTCAGTGTTGCACTTCTTTCAATGATGTAAAATCATCCTTTTGCATTATTGAAAGAAGGAAGTCCAATATCTTTGTTGAGGGAGTGAGACTACAAACACCCCTTTTCTCGGTCAAATAGGCACCAAATTCTAAATGTATGTTAAATTTCACCTACAAATATGACACACTTTCAATAAAGATTAATGTTTCTACGGGTGAAATGCTCCTTTAAGCGGAAACGGGAGTATCGTCAATTTTATTTAGCGAATCATACTCATTCGATTTACTTTTTAATCAAATATAGCTCCAATATTTGAATAATCCATTTAATATGCACTGTAAAAAATTACTCTGGAGGGTGTTAAATTTAACCCATGAAAATTAGTTATAATTTAATTAAGTATATAAGCTAGCAAGTAAAATAAAAAATAATGGGTATATTCTACCTTCACTATCCAATTTTTAACAGTAATAACTGCAATACTAAAAAAATAAGTACCCCAAAATATTGGCCTTAGCACCGCAAAGTGCGCATGAATCAACATCCAGGCGGGACTCGAGTCACCATTTTTTCATATCATATCGGCGGGAGAACTGCGGTTTGTTGACAGGTAAGTTTTTATTTAACTTGTTGATATCATCATGAATGGAAATGTTAAGTTGGTTAACTGTAAAATCTACCAGAAGTTTAGTCATTTGCGTGCTTCTCTGTCTCTGTTGTTGACAGATTGATAGGTTAGAATATGTCAGTCAGGTTAGCTTTGAATGAAACATCGCCCAGTTCTTGCACCTGTGAATACGAATAAATATCCATATTTATGATTAAAATATTAACTTCCATTATTATTATTTACATGTCTGAATCTCGTGAACAGCGGAGCTGCTCAATATGAGTGGTTGAACTTGAGCAAGCCACGTGACGAGAGAGAGCAGCGGACGGTTGATGTACGATACAGACGGGAGGGCGTCGAGCAGACAAACAAACAACGGTAAAGCTGTCGATGCTAGATAATTACTGTAAAAGTTTTCTTGCATTTATCTGTTAATATATTGAGTTTTGTTTAAGAAGGGATTCATTTATGAAGCCATTTTATTATTATTATTATTATTATTATCATTTACGGATATATACTTAACGTTGCCTTTCGCTTTTTAATGTCTGTTCAAAAAAGTATTTCGGAGTTCATATGTTATATATGAGACTTGTATATGAAGTTGAATCACTTAAAATTGAATGTAAGTACTTCTTGTTAGTGTTCAATGTTTTATGCACGTGTACTGTGAGTTATAGCATAATATGAAGTTGTATTTTTGCACTTAATAAGTTTTAAATGAAGTTGAAATGTTTGTTTGTATCGATATAGCATGCTAGTCTACTGAGGTAAATGAGATCAGTTTTTCCTCTCATATTATTGTCTTCTTTAATTTTCTAATGATAACGTGAAGAACAGTATTTAGGAATCTTGCTTTTAATGGTTTTTTAACATCTCATGAAGCCTTGGTTTATTTTGTTTTATGAAATAATATGTTCAAGAAGCTTTATGTAAAACTATGATATGTTGTATTTCACTTGAAATGTATTGGGGTTATTATACGTCCAATAATTAGTTTTAAATGTTTACAGAATGTTATTTGGTCAATAAAGCAAGCAATTTATGCAATCTTGTGCATGACTATTTTCTTATTCAACCCTCTCTGAATAAGTAATATGTAATGTTTCTTAATGGCTTATCATTATTAATAATAATTTAATAGATCTGTGCCTTAATACCAATAGGGTTAATGTTATTCATTTTTTTATAAGTAATTAGTTATGAAAAAATAGGTAGACCTTACCTAATTTTTTTTACTTTATCATAGTAATTAAATTTAGGTACTTTTTAATCAAATATATAGGATATAATTTACTCAAACAAAGTGAGTGCAAATTGTTACAACAATTTTTTTGAGTAAATTCTAGTTCTACAGTGCACTGTAAAAAACAACCTATAGAATTTACTCAAAAAAATTGTTGTAACAATTTGCACTCACTTTGTTTGAGTAAATTATATCCTTTACACGTGCATAAAACATTGAACACTAACAAGAAGTACTTACATTCAATTTTAAGTGATTCAACTTCATATACAAGTCTCATATATAACATATGAACTCCGAAATACTTTTTTGAACAGACATTAAAAAGCGAAAGGCAACGTTAAGTATATATCCGTAAATGATAATAATAATAATAATAATAATAATAAAATGGCTTCATAAATGGATCCCTTCTTAAACAAAACTCAATATATTAACAGATAAATGCAAGAAAACTTTTACAGTAATTATCTAGCATCGACAGCTTTACCGTTGTTTGTTTGTCTGCTCGACGCCCTCCCGTCTGTATCGTACATCAACCGTCCGCTGCTCTCTCTCGTCACGTGGCTTGCTCAAGTTCAACCACTCATATTGAGCAGCTCCGCTGTTCACGAGATTCAGACATGTAAATAATAATAATGGAAGTTAATATTTTAATCATAAATATGGATATTTATTCGTATTCACAGGTGCAAGAACTGGGCGATGTTTCATTCAAAGCTAACCTGACTGACATATTCTAACCTATCAATCTGTCAACAACAGAGACAGAGAAGCACGCAAATGACTAAACTTCTGGTAGATTTTACAGTTAACCAACTTAACATTTCCATTCATGATGATATCAACAAGTTAAATAAAAACTTACCTGTCAACAAACCGCAGTTCTCCCGCCGATATGATATGAAAAAATGGTGACTCGAGTCCCGCCTGGATGTTGATTCATGCGCACTTTGCGGTGCTAAGGCCAATATTTTGGGGTACTTATTTTTTTAGTATTGCAGTTATTACTGTTAAAAATTGGATAGTGAAGGTAGAATATACCCATTATTTTTTATTTTACTTGCTAGCTTATATACTTAATTAAATTATAACTAATTTTCATGGGTTAAATTTAACACCCTCCAGAGTAATTTTTTACAGTGCACACTGATGAACTTGCTGAATAAAAAGACTGATAAAGTGATTTTCACTGACCATCAAAGAAACATTTTTAATTGACACCAGAGATTAAGAGGCACAAACAACAGCCTATATATAATTAAAATGAAATAGAGTAAATAGAATAACATTTAATTAAAATATTATATAAAATAATAAATATTGTAACGATAGAACACGCTGGAAGCAGATGCAGGAAAAATAACACAGGTTTATTTGAAGATGCAGACAAACACAGGGACTTAAACAAACACAATGTCCAGATGATGGTAATGGTGCTCGAAGGACTACGGTGGTAAAGCGGGTGATGGTGGTTGTGATGGTCGTTGGTGGTGTAGGTCTGAAGTGGAATATAATCCTGGAACAGAGACCGGAACATCCAACACGAAGACGACACGAAACAATCCACACACGCTGTACAAACAATCCAAAGAGACACGGAGGCCAAACAAAGAGTGAGGATCTGACGAGGAACAGAGAGCAGAGTGAGTTTATATGGAGCAGGGGTGTCAAACTCATTTTAGGCTGTGGGCCGGATGGTAAATAACGCCATGAAGTGCGGGCCGGATAATTTTTTTAAACCTTAGTGTGCTGATAATTGTGTTAAAATTAACTTAACAAACCAATTAATTAGTTTGTTTAGCAAAAAACCAGAGAAACGCACAGCTCTGTGAAAACTACATTTCATAAGGTCACACCCCAGCAAACAGGGGACGTCCCCCGGACGTCGCGAACGTCCTCTTAGGTCCGCATAAGGTCCTCAATTGGTCCGCATTGTAACGTTCGCTGGCGGACCTTCCGGGGACGTCCGCATATGGTCCGCTAAATAACGTTCGCTGGCGGACCTTCCGGGAACGTCCGCATATGGTCCGCTAAATAACGTTCGCTGGCGGACATTCCGGGGACGTCCGCACAAAGTCCGCTAAAAAACGTTTTCTGGCGGACCTTCTGGTGACGTCCGCATATGGTCCGCTAGACAACGTTCGCTGGCGGACCTTCCGGGGACGTGAAACCACTCGAAGCTTTAATATAAACCCATACACATTTAACCATAAGAGTTACCCTTTTATGCAACATCAAAGTAAAAATGCTGTTTTTGCTATGGCTTTACTAATGAAAATCGTAATTTATAGTATCTAATTTATAAACTTAGTATGCTTTACTGACTATATTACATAGATTCCATTAAAGCTGCTTACAATTGTTCTATAATTTTATTGCATTTAAAGTAAATGAAAGATCTGGCACCTTTGTCTTTTTTAGTAAATGATTTTCTCCACTATTCCTAACACATAACTATGGTCAATAAATCGAAATCACAATGCACATATTCTTGTAATAGTTAAAGAATCCACCATTGTGAAGTTACATATCACTCAATTAAATATAAATGAAGTGCAAAAGACTTGTTTATTTTTATTAATATGACACATACATTAATATGAGTGTTGTGTGGTTCTTCAAGCGTTGTCTTTCTCATATATGAAGCACTGCATGATAAATAATTGTAAAAATCTATATAAATACATTATATCAAGGAAAAACAAATTTAAATCTACAACTACAGTTCAAATGTAAAACTTTTTGCATAGTTATTATTGCGAAGGATTTAAAATGCAAGCAAAGCAATGCAAACAGAAATGTAGAATGACAGTCGCTCAATCTGTTGCAAGCAATGACTTTCAAACAGCAAGTGCTAAAGAAGCCAAACACGCAGAATTACAAGTCCAACGCTGAAACTGCTGGAAAAGAACAGTGAAAAAGATACAGGTAAGACATTTACACATTTTTAGGTTTAGTATCAAATTGCAATGGTAACACTTTACAATAAGCTTGTATTTGTTAGCATTTGCTACCATGAACTAACAATAAACAATACTTCTACAATATTTATTAATCTTAGTTCATGTTAATTTCAGCATTTGCTAATCCATATTTAAAATCAAAAGTTATATATGTTAAATGTGTATTATATTTTGTTGTGGCATCTAGCGGTGAAATTGCAATCAACCTCAATTTCGAAACGCAATGAGATTCTATGGTAGCTGCCACAGGACAAAAATGTCATCGTCTGAAGCCCATGTTATAGTGCGTGCGTAAGGTCTACACTGTAGGTTATCCCTAGCCTGAGCGTAGCTCTGCGTAGCCTGATTTTTAACAGCGCTTCAGTTCTACGCGGACTTCAAGCGCTGTTACTGGTCCATTAGAACCCCTCTCATCAGGTAAAAAACTGCATCATAGCCATTTCCAATTGCGACGGTGAGAACAAAGATAGGCAAAGTTGAGTGATTTTACTCAAACTGCAACGATTCGCTGTTTATTTACTTCCATCAGTGGCGTTCGTTACTCCTCATCCGAGGGCCGCTAATTCAAAATAAGTGTACAGAGTATCATGTGCCTTTTTCAAAATATGTGTCCTGCGTGTTGAGAGATCCTGTGTGCATCACATGTTTTGTCATAATAAGTGCCTGCTGCACACGCGTCAAAACCGTTTATGATAAAAAAGAGACGCTCACGTTCACAAAATACATGCAAGACACTCCCAAAACAGTAAACTCTGATTACACATGAGATTATGTGAGTATCTGGCAATCGTGAGTGTCTCTTTTATCATAAACCCTTTAGACGCATCTGCAGCAGGCACTTATTTTGACATGACACGTGATGCACATAGGATCTCTCAAAGTGCAGAACACATATTTTGAAAAAAGAAACCACACACATGAACTACATACATGTTGTGACGAACTTCGAATCGAGTGCCCTCAAAAAAAGAAGTCACCGGCCGCCACTGCTGTTGGTCTTCTCAAAACATACACAACAATCTGCTGTTTCTTCATTTGTGAGTTAAACTGGCCAAGCTGCTTCTGTGGTTACACGCGTGGAAACTGCCTACCAGCGGTCTGCATGCTATAATGAGCCCTTGAGACAACGTGTGGACGAAACACGCTCTGTAGAACAGTTTGTCCGTTTTGGGCTACTGTAGAAACATGATGACTTTCATGTATGGTGGACCGCGGTGTTTAGACATAAAAACGGCTTACTCAAATGTATTCATCTGTGAAAGATAAAAATCTCCATATCTCATTAAATGTGAATAAATGTTAAGATCAATAATTTTTTTTAACTTTTTTATAAGGTTTTAGGTTGTGATGTGTCAGATAAATTTGCTTACCTAAATCCTTCAAGCTACGAAGTAGGACACTTTTGGCGCTTTTCCACTGCATAGTATAACCCAGTTCAGCACAGCTCACTTTTGGGGGAGGAGTAATGGGATGGGGTTTCGGATGTGAAGTCATGTGCAAAGTTACAAAAATGCAGAGCACACCACCATGCCTATGTCTGCATGGCATTTTTGTAACTTTGCGCATGGCTCCGCATCCAAAACGCACCAAAAATATAGGCGTCATGGCTTAAACGTTCTGTCCGCGGAGTGCAGGTACTGATGACATGGGTGTTTGTACAGAACCTGTCATGTGAGAGAGGTAGTGGAAAATGTAGTTGTGGCTGTCAATTTTGATTTTGTGGCTACATTCCATTAATATGCTATGTTGCTCCATGTTGTGTGTGTGTTTGTATCACATTTACGATGATGTTACGGCAGTAGAGGGGACGCAACTGTAACAATAAGCCTATAATCAGAGGTGCACATAACTTTTTTTGTCCTGGTTCTAAAAGGAGCACCTGGAGAGCTTGCTCTCTTCCATTGGTAAAAAATGAAGCCGCCAGTGTCGCCGCTGACATCTTGGGTCTTGAGTCTGCGCAGTAGCAATTTCGGGACCAGTCCTGCACAGTAGTGAGCAGGATGTAAAGCCGCGAAATCAAGGCCCCGCCCTCACTCTCCCAGAATGTGCATACACAGCTGTCAATCATGACGTGACAACACCGTTTTATAGCATTAACTAACTAACTAAAAACAAACTTATTTTAAAAACAAACACTTGAATTTACATCAGCATGATAAAACCTACAGTAAATGACAAAAAACAGCTTGGTCTCAAGTCCCATTAAATAACATGGGGGAGGCGGGGTTTATGACCTATACTGGGACCAGTCACTGGGGAGTGATCGAGATGTTATGAAATCCCTTATGTTGCAGTAAATTAGCTAACTATGTAACAAAATTTCAGCAACGTTGGTACGCTGGAATTGTTTCTAATCGCGCATACACACCCTTATGTGCACCCCTGCCTATAATCTCACCCACTCTGAAGCGATACTAAACTGTACTGGAAAAGCAATGAAAGCGGTATGAGCTGCATTGTGCCGAGCCAAGTTGTACCCTACATTGGAAAAGCGCCATATTATGACATCAGACCCTGCCTGGAACACAGAAAAGCATGAGACAGTAAAGATGTTTGGTTGTGTTTGAATGCTTTCTCTGAACAAATTCCCCATGAACTATGCATGTAAACGAAATTAACCAAGCTACCTATTCTGTCTTTCCCCTTCTTATACATCCTGTAAAACCATAGCCAGAAAACCCACCATCTCAGCTTGTTATTAACAATATACTTATTTGTTCAAACAAATATAACTATATAACCTGCTATACAAGTCAAATATACAAATATAACTTATTAATAATCTTATTAACAAATATTACCAAATTAAACTATTTTAGCCAGGGAAACTTAAATGGCACTACACTGAAATGTCATATACTGGTATGGTTATAAAAGTATAAATTTTGACTCACAGCTCAATATGGTGGCCTGCAGGTCTTCATTCTTGATGGGATTCAGAAACTGAACTACTGTGTCTTCACAGACAAATAATCCAAAATCAGCCTAAGAGTGTGGAGTAAACAGCATCAAGCCTCTCTTTAATAGGGAACTCATCTATAAAAACAAACACTTGTTATACTTTTATGAATTATCAAGTTGTACAACACACAGCAATAAGGATTTAGACAAACAATCACAGATTTTATTAATTTTATTGTTGTGTCTAATATATATATAGAAACAACTTGTGTTGTAAAAGAAAGGATGACAGCATATCTCTTTATCACGTGCCAGTATAGGCCCTGACTGCGCGAGAGAACATTTGAATTATCTGGCACGAGGCCTCACACGTCATACTTCAACTGACACAACGGTCTCGATGGTAGGAATAAGCAAAAGCTCCTTTAAATTTCGTCATTTTTTTTATACACATCCCGTTTATTTTGTAGTTAATTGTTAGATAAGTTAGTAATTTCGTAAATTTTTCGTTACAGGGTAAGATTTCGTTACCATATACAGTAAATATTGGTTCAAGAGGGCAGTTTGATAACTCAGTCGAGGTTTGTAAATGGTAAATAACTTATTCGAGGTTTGTAGCCATATTTAAGTAACTCGCTTACTTTGTTTCAGTGTTTGAGTAAATGGTATAATGTTATTAAGTAATAATTAATATAAGTTACTGCGCGAGCTCATTACGGCCGTTTCTCAATCCGAAGGCTACTGGAGGTGGCATATGTAGGCTGTATACGTCATCAAGACTGTCAGATTTAAGAATATTAACAATTCTAAAGTTGACTATTATTCTTAGTTAATCGTAAATTGTTGTAATATGCGTATGACTTGCGAATGTAATGCTCATTTAACTTAAATAAACCAGGCTTGATGACGTATGCAGCCTGCATATGCGACCTCCGCAGGATGCGGCATTCCGTTTCAGAAACGGCCTACAAGTGTGAGCGTGCGCGAGATTCTGTCTGAATTGATTCTTTAGTAATGGCAAAGCAAAAATTTACTGTCGTGGTGATTAAACGCATTTTAAAGTTTAAATTAAAACGCCTAACTTACCTTTCCAGGGGTTTCTGTTCCTGCAGTCTTTCAGGGGTGCTGGCGCGTATGACGATGCGGACATGAACAGCATACTACAGTATACCGCCACCTACTGTACTGTAGTACAATAACGTGTAGGATTGAATACTGTGCCAAACGCAGTAAAAAAAAAAGCCATTTAATTCATTGTAAAAACAATGGACATGCCAGTTCAAGTAACTTGTGGGCTAAATCACCAAAATAAGTTTGTAGATGTGGTTCAATTATTTTTAATGTGCAGCATAATGAATCAGCCTGAATGCATGTAGCCTATGAACATATTGTTTAGACTTTATTTTTAAACCTTTATCTGGTGTATGGTTAAACCTTATGATGGTAGCAATTGAATACAAATCTTAAACTGAATCAAATCTCTTATAATAATACATAAAATCTCTGGGACGGTTGGGGGTACATCAGGGTAACATTTAAGCAGCTTAATTTTTTTAATTCTTTTATATATTTTGATGTATATATATATTTACTTTCTTTATTTTGTTTTCTCAGCTTTTAAACATCTAAACATGTCCTCCAAAAAGGTAAGTTCAGCACCAGATCAGCTTATCTTATACTGTAATATTGATACTGGTTTGAGAAAAACTAAGATTAAACATCCTACATGTTTCCAGGAAAAAGGAAAAAACATTGGAAAACAATTTTAGCCTAAGGTTTGAGAATAAAGCCAATGGTTCTCTATTAAGGCTAACTGTGTATATTGCCTTTGAGGACTGCAAGCTGAACTTACAGATTTATATGGACTTTACTTACAGGTTTCCTGTGCTGTTTTGCTCCATTTTACTGAACAAAATAAGGCTGAGGTAGCACCATCCTTGTGGTTAGAGTGAAAGAATGTGGTAAGATTTTATCCATGTTTTATAAAATACAAATAAACATGAACAACATGGTCAGCTACATATAAAAAATAAAAATAATCAAACATGCTTGTTTTTATCTGAAGGGTATTGAGACCAAAATAAACAATGTGCCATTCTGGACAAACAGCTGTGGACAATATGCAGTCAGAGTAGCCCATTTTCTCACACAGGTAAAGTATGCAAAGTAATACCAAACTTCTTTTTAACCTCAACAAATACTGTCAAGCCAAATATACAATGTTTGTATGAGGTACTGTGCAAAAGTCTTAGGCCAGCATGCTACCATTAAATTTGTGGTTTTTGCAATTGTGTAGTGATCATATATCATTATATCTCAGTTTCTTTATTAGGATACAACCAGAAAATACAGGAAATGTGTATGTAGTATTAAAAACAGTATAAAAGTTTAAGCTGAAGTGTCAAGTTTTTAGGGTAAACTCCCCTTTCACTTGAGCAATAGCAGGCAACTGCAGGATCTCTTAAACCTAAATAAAATCAAATCCTAATTCTAATCAATGACTTCAGTCTCCTCAAAAAAGCTCAAGATGTGTTTTGTGCCAAGAGAAGTCACATTAAATATGACTGATGTCTGAAGAAGACATTTAGTTCTAAAAAAAAATTTATTTTTAATTTTGAGTACATATTTCCTGTATTTTCTGTTTGTATCTTAATAAAAAAAGTGAAAAATAAATATGGATGGACATTAAAACTTTGCTAAAACAACAAAGCTGGTGATGGTGGCCTAAGACACTTGTACAGTAATGTATATTGACCAAGAGTTGGAATGATCAAGAAAAATACATGTTGTCTATCCATATTTTCTTTAAATGCACATTTATTCACAGTTCAGTAGGACAGTAAATTATCTAAGGGTAAAATCATTATTGAAGGTGATTTAATTGTCACTACAGTACATTCATTGTTACATGATTTAAAACAGTGGGAATCATTGTGTAAGTTTCTTAATAATATCAAATACTTCTTTTTTGTCTTGTTGTTTCTAGACCTGAGGATAAGATTTCCAGTTTGAAAGTGAAGAAAATGAATCATTATTAACAGCAAATAGGAGTATTTCTCAGCTGAAAAGCCAGGTGAAACTATAAGGTCACTATGATTCACTTTCATATTATCATTCTTTTCAGATTTTTTTCCCTGTGTTTTTTTTGTTAGATGAGGAGCAACCAGTAAGAAAAAGCAAAAAGATGTTTTGATGTTGCCTGAGGCACCTTATTGTGAGTACATTGTAATGTTATTAGTCATTTAAACTGTTATACTTCTGTGGAATTAAGAAACAATATATTTAATCTCAGTCTACAGTATTTGTAGTATAATGATGATTACTTGATTTAAATTTATTAATTGTTATATGCCTTGAGTGACTTACAAATGATTAATTGTTTTTATTGTTTACAGTTCCATTTCATGCACAATCACAAATGCAGCACATCAATCAATTTCTTCCAACCAGCGAATCAAGGTACACTATTTTGTTATTTTTTTATCTTAAATTATTGACATTGGTTTTCTTCCAGACAGACTTGTTGTTCATTTATTTTACTGGTATAGTTAGTAATGTTATTAATGTTTCAAAACACCTTCTTGAAAGAAATCTTGGAGTGGAGAATCATTCTGAAAGTAGACCAAATCCAGGACAACATCACAACAGTGGTCGGAAAAATGCAGCAAGCCAAGCTGACTTTCAAAAGATGGTATGTGCCATAAAACACGCAACATTACTAGTCACTGCTGACTTTTTACCCATGTTTACTACGGATTGTTTTTGTTTGTAGATTCGTTATCTGTTTCTTCAGAGGGGAGGCAGTTTGGGAGATGGGAATTAGGAGGATGCTACAAGTTACACAGGGCAAATTTCAGCAGCTCAGTTTCAAACTTGCAACTTACATTGAGTTATAGTGAGTCTGTGTGAATATACTCTACATATTATACTTCAATATGCCTTTAACACAAAAAAACTACAATAATATCAAAGATCAATATAATAAGACAACTTATATTATTTTATGTCATAGTAAAATATTGTGTGTGTGTGTGTGTGACCTATGCTCTCTCTGAGATGTGTATGTTCACTTTGTAGCTGGTCAGGGTGGAAGACCAGCTGACGTACCAGTTTTGCCAGGTTAAAGGACCAGCTTAAACCAGCTAAGACAGCCAACCAACTTAGCCAAGGTGGTATATGCTGGTGGGTCAGCTGGTCTTCCCGCCTGACCAGCTAAGACCAGCTACAAAGTGGACAAAACCTCTGTAAAACAATCCTGCTACACCAGCCTGACCAGCTGAAACCATACTGGGAGTATTCATATTCATATCGATTTGCATTTACACATAAAATAGGTAACATACAGTACTGTGCAAAGTCTAGGCCACCATCACCAGCTTTGTTGTTTTAGCTAAATTTAAATGTCCATCCATATTTATTTTTTACTCTTTTTATTAAGATACAAACAGAAAATACAGGAAATATGTACACAAAATTAAAAACATCAGTCAGTATTTAGTGTGACTTCTCTTGGCACGAAACACATCTTGAGCTTTTTTGAGGAGACTGAAGTCATTCGATTAGAATTAGAAAGGATTAAATTTTATTTATGTGTAAGAGATCCTGCAGTTGCCTGCTATTGCTCAAGTTGAAGGTGAGTTTACCCTAAATACTTTAAACTTCAGCTTAAACTTTTATACTGTTTTTTTAATACTACATACACATTTCCTGTATTTTCTGGTTGTATTCTAATAAAGAGACTGAGAAATAAACATATGATCACTACACAATTGCAAAAACAACAAATCTAATGGTAGCATGCAGACTTTTGCACAGAACTGTATGTCCACATTTAGCCACCTTTACTTTGAGTGAACTGTAACAGCAACTATAATGCCATAAACATTCAATACTAAGGTAAAAGAGAGTTGTGCATGCTTTCTAGTTTTAGCACAGAATTCTGTCTCCCTTTTAAATGTTTGCTACAGATTTTTTGCAAGACATTTTTGTCCAACCTAAAAACAACTTGTACTGACATATATTAAAATACATCAGTGCCCTTTGTTTTTTTTTTTACATCAGATTGCACACAAGTAATGTTTTAGTAAGGCATGTTTGTTAAAACTGGTTATATTTCATAATTAAACTGAGGCATAGTCCTGGTTTAAGCTCCTTGTCTGGGAAACCACCCCAATAAATACTTAACTTTTGAATGTGTTCGTTTCGTTGTTTTAGGTTAGAAGACCACGGAAATATTTGACATCGGAGTCCAGCAGACAGCCAGAGACACGCACACACACGCAGCTGAAGCGCGTTTGACTGACGCGTACGGGAGATCCGGCACGCGCACGGGAGCTCGCGCACGCTCACACAAACACGGAGCACAGGATAATTACAACTGTTTAATTAAAATAAAAGAACTTTGTGGTATACAATGTTTAGCGTGTCTGATTTCATTGGTTAGCAAGGAAATAAAACGACGTGCTGAGGACTTTAGGCGAACGTCCCCTAAAAGTCCCGAAAGTCCGCTGACCGTCCCGCGAACGTCCTCGCAAAAGTCCGGAGGACGTCCTCGCGGAAGTCCGCTCGACGTAACGGGAACCATACACGATGACGTTCGGGGGACGTTCGCCTAAAGTGCTTAGCATGTTATTTAGCTTACAAAAAAGGTCCCCATGACGTCCCCTAAAAGTCAATAAAGTCCCCAAAGCGTCATTTTGAACGTCCGGAAGACGTTTTTGCGGACGTTCGCAGGACGTCAAAAGAACCCTACACGATAACGTCCGGGGGACGTTCGCAGATGCCATTTAGGGGACGTCCTGGGGACCTTTTTTTGTTTGCTGGGACTCATACTGTATATTATACACACAAATTTACATCTGAACAAAACCCACTGGCCTTATAGGTTGAAAAGCTTTAATTTAACTTCTTTTGCCTTGATGCCAAAATTATTTATAAACCATTCACTTTTCTTTGGAATATATTTGTAATGAGAACAGTCATTTAGAAAATGCTAGATGGGGCAGTGGCCCAAACCAAAAATGGCACTATGGGGGGTGGTACTATTATTATGGTTTTAATAAAGTATTATAAATATTATGTATTATATTACTAGCATCAACTTAGACAAGTGATTATAATGGGAAATATAATAAGAATTAAAGTGTGACAATCTGCTAAATATTCAATATGATTTACCTGCTGGCTTGATGGAGCTTTGAATCCATGTTTGCAATGTTGAACTGCTGCTAAAAGCCTCTCTTTCCGTTCTCTGTCGTTATTTTGTGAAGGCATTGGTGTTTTTTGTATTTTTTGTCTACAAAGTGTGCCAACAACAGCAAATTTAGTGTTTATATTAACTTAGATCTGATCGGGAACATTAAATCGATTAGACAAGCATTGTAACGTTAATAAGAATGTGGATATTTTGTTGTTGTTAGCTTGCTAAGATGTTAGCACTTTTTGAACACTGACAACAAATCATTACCGGAAGAAATACATAAACATACTTACAAATTACTAATTCTGCGGTTTAACAACTGATATAATGTAATGAATCTACCTGTTAATGCAACGAACTTTGGAAACTGTCGTCTTCGCTCTCCAGGCAGAGAGTGGACACAGAGATGCTGCGGAGCGGGCGAGAAAACACGAAGTGGATCACCGGAATCAGTGGATCTTTAGCGGTAACAATAAAACGGCAAGATTTTTGGGCACCGTGTTTAGTCTATGTTCCGCGTTTTGCTCCTTTCCGCAAGTCTCTCATATTAAAAACGAACTAGACACCCGCCTAAAAGGGTTTTTAAAATATGTATTTAATATTTAATAATACTGTATAAATCATCACGCGGGCCGGATTGGACACCTTTGCGGGCCGTATCCGGCCCGCGGGCCGCATGTTTGACACCCCTGATATGGAGAGTCTGTAATGATGAGCAGCTGGAGTGAGACAATCAACACAGGTGAAGGGAATCGGGATAACGAGCACATGACATCACAGGTGAGTAAACACCATACACGAGACACAGAGAGAGCAGTGTATTTACCCACCGTGACAAATATAACACTTAAATGTTTAAATTTTTCAAATAAACAAAATTAACAATAATATCTAAAACCCAACAAACAAGGTTAATAGCTAAATCTGACACAAACATAGGTTTGTGGATAATAACAATTCACTTGCAAATAATATTAATAATTGAAGATTAACAATTAACATTGCATTCATAACATTAATCTAACAAAGCTGGCTACTGTATGTCATATGCATTGCTATAGTTTAAATATTAAACACCGAACAGTGACATTATACACTTTTGCAAAGGCTAGCAGGTGGTTTAACAACGGTGCGCTGTCTGGACATGTACCACGCATATGCGGATGAGTTTGTTTACTCTTACACATAAAACACTTTAAATTCAGATGTTTAACTCTTTCCCCGCCATTGACGAGATATCTCGTCAATTAAGAGAAAACGCTTCCCCGCCAATGACGAGATTTTCCGTCTTTCCGCAATACCGCTATTATCCACCAGGTGGCGCCCTTCCGCAACTTTTTAAAACCGGAAGTATTGCCCTATGGCAAGCTGCTGCATGTCCGTGTCTGTTTTAAAGATCGCTCTGAATCGGAACTCTATGAAAAGTCCGTCACAAAAATGGAATTATCTCTGCTTTTTGCTCAAAATATGGTGTTTTTGCAAAAACCTACCCATATTCAAAAGCTGATTGCAAAAGAACCACTAAAGGTAGGATGAAACGTTTTTTTGTTTGAAAGCAGAGGGTCTGTTCTTTCATTTGGTATCTTGTATGTTTATATATTTAAAGAAGAACATTTTCTGGAAGGCATTAAACTTTGGTGAAAATCATGAAAAACGCTGGCGCTGGCTGGCAACTTTTTTTAAAAACGCTGGCGGTGAAAGAGTTAACAATATAATTACACTAATGACATAAATATGTAGAAATGACAATGGCATACGTGAAATATAAGCGTAACAGAATTAATTTACCACGTTAAACCGTTTAAATATTAATTATTAAGCTTAATAAACCAATTCACGTTATGATGGCAAATATAAGAAAGAGAAGTCAAACAGAACACAGGTTTGGTCATTACCGAAGTCAAATAAGATCCACTTACTTCGCATTTACGCACAAACACGCATAACATTAAAGAAATTGTCCTTAAAGCATCAGCAAAAGTTTGCGTCTGTATCAGCGATCCGGCTCAACTCAACTTGCGTTCTGTGGGAGGGATGCTCGCCTGCACATAGTCGCGGGCACTGATTGGCTGCTGTGCTGGATGCTGTGTGTCAATCAATCTCGGCAAGAAAGAGATCTTATTAGCGAACTTTCATAATAACTATAATAACAAGTAACAGCCTTTTTAACATTGCCATAATAATAAATAATGAATATTTATATTTATTTTATGTTACTTTTGATGAATGGTTTTTTTCAAACACTAGCTAAGTGACTTTAGGGGGCCCTCTGCTGGCCAAGAGGCCCTTTGCAATTGCAAGTGTCGTTTAGTGGCTGGGCCGGCTCTGCTCCCACACGCACACAAACTTGGAAAAAAATCCATCCATGCTGTTTTGAGTGAGATACAGGTTTCTGACTGTCCTCTGCCTTGAGTCTCAGATTGCGCGAGTTAAAACTCAGCTCCGTTGTGACGTAACAAAAAGTTTCGTCACATTCAGTTTGAATTTTCCCGCCCACTCGCAGGTCTCCACCCACCAGGTAGCTAGAGAGCATAGAGCAGTCACTTTAATGATACCCTCTGTGCTGTTATCATGTCTCACGGAAATAACAGCGCTATTTGGATATTATGGATTATACTCCCGCCTACTAAAAACAACGTTTTAACGCGTGGTTATTGGAACCCGGAGTAATCTTATACAGTGTGTTACGACGCAAACAGTCCTCAGATTGTAGGCGATAAGACCTTCATGCGAAATCTGATGTAAACAACAGACTATGTATCTATATTTCACGGATTATACGCATTTGTGGACAAAAATGGTCATTGGATGTATTTTATTGGACTTTCATGGATCATTCACACATCTGAAACAGACTGGATTCGATTCGCGATCGCGTTGTATCATCACAAAAGGTAAGAAGTCACGTTATATTTTGCATGTTGTCATCTTCTGTCACAAAATACTACATTTATGATGCTAGAGCTAAAAGCTTTTTGCCAAACTAACAGATTGCATAAACCTTAAAGACTAGTCTTAAAAGTTAGTCATGAATTTTTTTCTTCAAGACTGATCATACCTGTTTTAAGTATGTTACATAGAAAGGTAGATTGGTTTAATTTAAATACAAATAATAAGACTGATTAGCCCTAAACATTTGCTAGTTAGTCAGAATCATTCTTAAGACGCAGTCTTAACATCGCGGCTATGTTTATGCAACCGGCCACTGGCCTTACGCCCCGGCTTTTCTGACGAGGCGAGCCTCTAACTTTACGGTCCGCATAGATATATACACGGTCCGGACCTCCCGCTAGCTTCTAGCAATTAGCACGCGGTCCACAAGCAGTATACATCCCCCGCCGGGTCTTAATTTCTGTAATTTGCGAAAATAATGCGTTTGAAAATGTTTATAATGGGAATATGTTAGTATTGTCCAGGGAAAACGAGTGTATTGTTGAGACTGCTACTTCACAATTTACGCTGGAATCTTTGTGTGTCATGATGAGTTTGACACACCGAGACCGGGCCTTACCGCCCCGGCTTTTCTGACAAGGCTAACCCCCGAGCCTCTTATAACTTTACGGTCCGGACCTCCCGCTAGCTTCTAGCAATTAGCACGCGGTCCACAAGCAGTATACATCCCCCGCCGGGTCTTAATTTCTGTAATTTGCGAAAATAATGCGTTTGAAAATGTTTATAATGGGAATATGTTAGTATTGTCCAGGGAAAACGAGTGTATTGTTGAGACTGCTACTTCACAATTTACGCTGGAATCTTTGTGTGTCATGATGAGTTTGACACACCGAGACCGGGCCTTACCGCCCCGGCTTTTCTGACGAGGCTAACCCCTGAGCCTCTTATAACTTTACGGTCCGGACCTCCCGCTAGCTTCTAGCAATTAGCACGCGGTCCACAAGCAGTATACATCCCCCGTCGGGTCTTAATTTCTGTAATTTGCGAAAATAATGCGTTTGAAAATGTTTTAGAATGGGAATATGTTAGCATTGTCCAGGGAAAAGAGTTTATTGTTGTGACTGCTAACGTAACATCACAATTTAATCTGGAATCATTGTGTGTCATGAGTTTCTTCTCCTGTAGTGTACTTATTAGTGATACTTTTCTGCATGATTTGTCTGTTGGCAACATAAACCGTTAATAATAATATAATAACACAGTATGGTCTGTACTGCTCACGATACCACTGAGCACGCGCACGGGCACATGACGTTAGTAGTGGGGCGTGATCAAAGGAGCAGCAGCTCATAAATATGTAATGACTAGCTCAAAACGGCACAATCTGAAATGTCCTGAAACAGAGGCTCCTAGAGATGGGTAACAATCTTTTCCTACAAGCTATTTCGAGCAAACATCTTTTGAAACATGCTTTATGGAACTCATACACCTATATAACTTGTGGAAAAGCAGTCATAATATGGGCACTTTAAGAACTTTCCGCCGGTCTGTATTATAAATGCATGATTGCAGTGCAGCGTTCGTATCCGCAACAAGTCTAGATATGCATGTTTTCTGTGATGCACACAATAAATTAATGTGATGGTAGCTGTTAAGACACTTAAGGGCGATTTATAGTCGTGCGTAGGTCCTACGGCGTAGCCGCGACGGCGTAGGTTCCGCGTCGGCGTAGGTTCCGCGTCGGTTTTCATTTATACTTTTGCGTCGCCGTCTGCGTCGACGTGCAAACACACGTGAAACCGCTGGTTGGCAGTAATCACGCGTGTAACCACAGTAGCAGCAGAAGTCGTCACAGAAGAAGAAGCTAAGCAAGTTTACCCACAAACGAGGAAGAAATAGCAACTTCTGTATAATTTGAGAAGACCAGCAATGATGGAAGTAAATAAACAGCGACTTATGTTGCAGTTTGAGTTAAATCAC
Organism: Paramisgurnus dabryanus; assembly: GCF_030506205.2. Taxonomy (NCBI): domain Eukaryota; kingdom Metazoa; phylum Chordata; class Actinopteri; order Cypriniformes; family Cobitidae; genus Paramisgurnus; species Paramisgurnus dabryanus. The sequence continues at coordinate 6,422,321 of NC_133358.1, read as the reverse complement.
TCCTCAACTTGGCTCATCTTTGTTTTCACCGTCTAAAACGGAAATACCTATGACGCAGTTTTTTTACCTGACGGGAGGGGTTCTGGTGGACGAATCACAGCGCTTGCGGTCCGCGTAGAGCCGACGCGCTGTTAGTAGGACCTACGCATGACTATAAATCGCCCTTTACATTTAACATTCAAATGTTTTAAAAACCAAACGTGTTCAGGTTTTTCTGCGTATTTGGTTTGTGAAGTGTAATTTATGCTTTTTTCCTTCCCCTCACAGATAACCATGGTTAATAAATGGTCAGTAGATGACACGTCACTGGCTTTAAAATATAAACCCCATTGATGCAAAAAGGTAAGGTGCTTAAAGGGACCTCGTAAACCTGACTTCTGTCACTAATGTTCATCAAAGAGCAAAATAAAAGAAATATGTGTTTTGTAGCTTTAATGATAATTCTTATGTATTTCATTTAGAATTTAGCATTAAAGACTGTAAAGTGTTTGAGGACTTAATTTAAATTCTGTATATTTCACACTTTTATTTTATTGAACATTGTGTTTTGAAAAATGTAGATGGATGCATATAAATCACATACAACTTAGTAGCGTTGAGATGGATGCATATAAATCACATACAACTTAGTAGCGTTACTGAGTGAACCTCTTTATTTTCTAAACCCGCATACATGTGTATTCAACCCTGCTTCCGGGTCCCCGCATACGTCACTGCTTACGAACCATGACGGGGGTCACAACAACCATAAATATGATCTACAAAAAATACATCACTAGACAATTGCAACCTCAAGTTAATGTAGACTTTAAGGAACTTGTTTGTCTGAAAGTGTATATATAAAGATTTTGTGTTTTAAGATGCTGCATGGAATGACAATGAGGTTTGGAACAGACTTGGTGAAGAACATGGAAACATCCGCAGAGGCAATGTTGACAAGCTTAAGATATCACGTTTTAGGAGGGATTTATTAAACATGGATGCAGAAGCAGTTTTGGAAGTGTCCGAATATGTACAGTCACTGATTCTGCGGGACCGTGACAGGTATTTTTGTAAATTAACTTTTAAGGTTTAAGATTTTAAGGTTTTAGATATTTCCTAGACAACATATGAATTACTTTCAGGTGGTTTGGGTAATTTTGTCTAGGCTTACTGTCTTATGTAACCTATTGCTGGGCTAACTATGATTAGCAATGTGGATTATTTTAAGAGACTATTCAAACGATGGCATACACATCTATCGCTGTATGTTTGTTTAACATTTAAGCTAAACAATAGCGCGTTTGGCGACTTTTCACCTATAAAACAGAAACTTACTGATTTGTACTAGATAAAACCAACACAACAGTACATATGCATAGATTATTTTACCTGATATGAAGTGTGCACTGCAAACAAGAGCAATTATTTATGATCGTCTCCGTCTAGTCTGTATGCCGTATTTATTCAACCACAATTGTCTTCTTGATTTCTGTGAAGCAATGTCTGCTGGGATCCGGTAAAACTTTATTTTTGAACCAAAATTGCTGTTCCTTTTAATCTGGCAGACAAAAACACAACAAGATGACATTTTAAAGTCAAAATCTCAAACTTTTAGCGTGCCGGCTATGAGTTCCTACTTATTTTTTTGCCTCCAGCTAGAGCGGTGACGTCACAGTGACGTGGGCGATTAAGGGGTCTGTTGCCATTAAGCACACAGTGACTTTAATTTATAAAATATATGCTTAAATTTAAATACCTGTACAAAACAAATGTACAATCAACTTGTGTAAATTGTCATTCTATTTAATAGATTGTTCATGAATTGTCTTTAAATGCATTGTGATTTCTTTTCATCATTTCAGGCACATGTAAAAGTTACTAAAAATTAGTACTGCATATACTGTACAGCAGGGTTCCCCAAATCTTACCTTGGAGGGCAGGAGCACTGCAGAGTTTAGCTCCAACCATGATCAAACACACCTGAGCAAGCTAATCAAGGTCTTCATGATCACTAGACAATCACAGGTGGTTAAGTTTGATTAGGGTTGGACCTAACTCTGTAGTGCTCCGGCCCTCCAGGGTAAGATTCGGGGAACCCTGCTGTACAGTATCTTTGTTTATAAAAACAGAAAATGCGTAAGGGAAATAACTTGAACACAATTTTTGAATGTATAGTGTAATTAAGAGTTTAGCTGTTTAATACAGAGATGCAATTTTAATATATATATATATATATATATATATATATATATATATATATATATATATATATATATATATATATATATATATATATAACGTATGTATGTTTATTAAAAAGTGAAAATGCTTAATGGAAATAATTAAATAACTACATGGTTGAATGTAATGAGACATTTTAAATGTAAACTAAAGTTTTGCTGTCTAATGCAGAATAAAGAGATGTGATTTTAAGTAATTTTTATAGATTTATATTTCTGTATAATAGAATTAATAAATAGTAAACTTTTATAATTTTCTGGATCGTTTATAATTTCTTATCAATAATAAATTACTCATAATAATAAAGAACATTTAATGGTTCTAAATAGAACCATCTAACTTTGATTCAAAGAACCATTTGGGGTTCTTTTTAATGAACCCATTAAAGTGGTTCTATATTGAACCATTTGGGGGTTACATATGTGACCAGTCACGGAAAGTAGGGACACAAGTCGGATCTGGGCATTTTGAGTTATTCACAGATTCTGAAAGTGCAGTTTCTAAGCTTTCCAACGATGTGTAACACATGGAAATCTGATAAGATTTGGAGAAGTTGTGGCCATTTGAATATAGGAACTCAGAAATACTCAAACCGAGAAAATCGAGACGAAAGGGACTCTTCTTTTCAGCTGGGGGAGACAATAGGGCTCATTTACATCTCATTTAGCTAAGCCATGCCCCCTGTTAAACCCTTTTTGAGATGTTCTAGCATCATATGTAGTATTTTATGACCAAATGACAACCCGCAAAAATAAACATGACTCTTTTACCTTTGTGGGGATCACAAGTCGAATCCAGTCTGTTTCAGATTATCCAATGACCATATTTGTCCACAAATGCGTATAATCCGTGAAATATAGATTGTTTACATCAGATTTCGCATGAATGTCTGGTAATACAATATAATATATAATCTGAAGACTATTTAAATCGTAACATGTAAGGGTATATGAGCTTACACTCCGTTAAACACATGAACCCGCCTTCAAAGTTTGTATTTAAAATAGGGAAGTAGTATAATAGATCTTTTTTTATTTATTTTTTTTAGTATAATAGATCATCCAAACAGCGCCGTCGAAAACGTGACATCCTTTAGAGAGGTTACCAATGGCTCGCTCATTCCTCCATCAGCCAATGACTTCATGGAAAATATTGATAGACAAAACATGTAGCCAATTATATGAAGAATACTGTGTAACTTATGTGTGTTTGGACTCATGCTGCGCTGCAAGAACTGACATACAGATGACGTCAAAGTACCGCGAGAGCGAGTCGAAATTAAACTACTCCGTAAGATTTCTTGAAGAGCTCTCGCGGTACTTTGACGTCATCCGACTGCGGCGCCGCATAAAGTCAGTGACGCGGCTGACGTACGATGCGGCTGACTGTTATTTGTTCCGCCCCAGCTTCTTTTATTTTTCTTTTGTTTTGTGCGCCCGAGCTTTACAGTCTGGGGAGACGCAGGCTATAAGTTTGAAAAAAAAAAAAAAACTTAGCAAACATGTCTGAGGAACAGGGCAGCGCGTCACTACAGTCACGTGACTTCACGCTCGAGCCGGAAGAGAAGTCAATGCTGAATAAAGTCGTAATTCTGCTATTTTTGGACCAAACTGTATTTTCGATGCATCAACACAATCTTACTGACCCACTGATGTCACATGGACTACTTTGATGATGTTTTTATTAACTTTCTGGACATGGAAACCATACATAGATTTTCAATGAAGGGGAAAGCTCTCGGACTAAATCTAACGATAAAACATCATAAACTGTGTTCCGAAGATGAACGGAGGTCTTCCGAGTTTAGAACGACATAAGGGTGAGTCATTAATTACATTATTTTCATTTTTGGGCGAACTATCCTTATTTAGTAGTCACGCTGTTCCCTTTGGGGGCGGAGGCGAAAACACAAGCTTATACAGTATGTAAATATACACACAGACAATGACGCCCCCCGCTGCACGCTAGAATCTCCGGAAAAACAAGCCTATTTTAACCGCAAAATGTACGCTTTTAAATATACAAAAACTGCTATCTCAAACATGGAGAGGCTTCTTCGTGATCTCAACTAACAGATTCTGCAATAAAACGAAAATCACAAATTTCGAAAAAAAAACTTTGTTTCTCATTTTCTCGAAACTTGTGCTGCCGACTTGAGTCCCTGGTTTCCGTGACGGGTCACATATATGAAGCAGGTGATAGAACCATTTCTGGTTCGATATAGAACCATTTTTTTTAAGAGTGTAGCATGATATAATGTTAATTAGACTAAGTTGAACCAAAAGAAAATTGGAATTTGAATAAAAAAAACATCGCAATTAATATTGTCACAAGGTGACTATTGGAGGGCGGAACCAAAAGTGACAGAGATTGGTTCCGCCTGAAGATGGGGTTTCCGCCCAGGCTACATCTAATGACACACCAGTACTTCCTGGTTTCCAGGGCAACAAAATCGGGACCTTACGAGCCACAGGTGCAACAAATTAACTAGAAAATTGTGATTGGAGGCTGTGTGAGGGAGACACATAAATAGCTCTACAGGAACACAAGGAAGAAGGCGATCAACACGGGGAAAGCTCCTTTTGCCAAGGGCAGATTAGAGACACGCACCTTTTGAAGATCCCGAAGGCTCTGTTGATCCGGGTATCGCTGGAAGCAAGCGGAAAGAGGACAGAGCCACAGGAGGCGAAAGAAAGGTGGCCGTGGATCATTTAAAGGAGCACCCCGAAGAGGTTTCGTTTGGTGCTGTCTTGTTGCTCCTGTTGTTGTGCTGTCTTCCTCTCATGCTGAAGCTGGCGTGGCTGTGTGGGACGTAGTAAACCTTAGTGGTTGGAAGACGATCGGAGGCTACTGGGAACTGAAACGAAACCAAAGGAGAAACGGAGTAGCGTGAGTGTTTGCTATAGTGAAGATATTGTGACAAAAGGGGTTTTCACACTGCGCTTAACCATGGGTTATCTTCATTCTAAACCCCGCTTTTAACCCTGGGTTAAGGAGCGTTTCACACCAGAAATTGGAAAGCGGTGTTAGCACCGCTTTTTACCCAGGGTTATGAAACCCTGCTCTGGAGCAGGGTTAGCACCGCATTTGTTGTGTTAACCCCGCATTGTGGTGCCAAACGCATGCAGTGTGAAACGAAGCAGGGTTAGAATGTTATGACCCTAATTAAACACAGCTGAAGTAGCTAATCAAGGCTTGATAATTACAGACAGGTGTGTTGGAGCTGGGTTGGAGACTCCTGACCCAGGGTTTAGGAATGCACAGTGTGAAACGGCAAATTATGAATACCCAGGGTTTTCTCTTAACCCCTGGTTAAGTTTGAACCGTGTGAAACATGAAAAAAATAACCCAGGATTCCGTTAACCCTGGGTTTAGAATAACCCAGGGTTAACAATGTCAGGTGTGAAAAGCCCTAAAGTGAATCCGCTGTGCAACCCTGTTGGGGGAAGAAACGCCTCGTTCCGTGTGGCTGGAGTTGATCGCCTGTGTGGGACAAAGAGAAGAACATTAGAAGAGAACTTACAGCGATTGTGAGTATGAAACATTGAGTTTGAAGATACATGTTACACTAACCTGTTTCGTAGTAAACAACTCCAGGAAAAGGAGGACAGCCCTACCCCTAAACAGTGTGGTGAAACACCGTGCTAAACACCGTCTAACGGACTCCGGCGAAGTGGAGGAAGACGGGGCGTCCTAAGTGTTCACTTTGAGTGCGGTGGGTGAATCTGTGCTGTTGTGGAAATTTCAGTTTGACGTGGTGCTGTGTACTGCTGTGTGTGTATTGTCAGAAACCCCCGCCTTCGCTATCCTCGCCGTGGGAGAACGAAAAGGCTGCTGGTCTCAGTTGTTATTACCTGGCCTATGCTCCCGCAGCCTGTGTAGAGAAAGCGAGAGAAAGAGAACGAGAAAACCTTACCTGCACCGTACTTGCTGTACGTCGTCTCAAGCTGGAAAGGTGAGAGAAATCAGCAGTCCGAATAACTGATCTTTGTGTCCCAGTCCGCAGCCTATGGAGAGAGGGAAAGAGCACGAGGAAACCTTTTCCTGCACCGTACTTGCTGTACGTCGTCCCAAGTGGGGAGAGGTGAGAGAAACCAGCAGTTATAAATAACTGATTTTCTGTGTCCCAGTCAGCAGCCTGTGGAGAGAGAGAGGAAGAGAACGAGGAAAACTTTTTCCTGTACCGTACTTACTGTACGTCGTCCCAAGTCGGGAGAGATGAGAGAAACCAGCAGTTATAAATAACTGATCTTCTGTGTCCCAGTCAGCAGCCTGTGGAGAGAGTGAGAAAGAGAATGAGGAAAACTTTCCCTGCACCGTACTTACTTCAGCAGCCTGTGGAGAGAGAGAAAGAGAGTGAGGAAACTTACCTGCACCGCACTTGTACTGCCTGTAACAGAGGAGAAAGTGGACATGAAGAGGCCGTTATTTTAAGCCCCCCCCCCATTTATCTTTTTAAATAATTTAAATAAAGGGTATTTTAAATTTTATTCTTACCTTGTGTGTCTGGTCATTGGGGTGACTTTGGGAACCTCCTCGAGGTGGAACCTAGGAAAGGGGCGTGACCCTTTAGCTATCTCGGGTCCACCCCGACCTGTGACAATATCACATAATATTTTTCAGAAGTTCAATCTGTAATTGTATACCTTCCATCAGTAATTTTCTTTCAGAATATAACTATTGGGTAATTTGTTAGTCAGAGAACACAACGAGTTTTTTTGGGCACATGCATTAAGCAGGGAATGCAAATATTTATTTGGAAGGGCCGGCCCTGGGCATAGGCGGAATAGACAAATGCAATGCTATTTAAAAAATAAAATTTTCTGGAGGCATTAAACTTTTGTGAAAATCATGAAAAATGCTGGTGGTGGCTGGCATCTTTTTTTTTTAAACGCTGGCAGGAAAAGAGGTAATAGAGTTTTGTGCATGAATACCAGATGTTATTATTCTTGCTGTTTGTGTGTTTAAGCTAGAATGTGGTTTAGGGGCTGTCATATTTTTATAATTTCACCATCATCAGCTTTTTAATAAAAAATTGATATGAAAATATATCAATATTGTATCTATAATACGTTGTGTGTTTTTTACAAAATATTTTCAAAATAAAGAAAAACAAGACAAAGCTGTGCAGTTTGTTTCTGTGTAAGTTTATGAACAAAATGATCGAAAGATTTGTCTGTGTATCCAGGGGCACCAGGTGAAATATTTCCTAGGGGCAGCAAATTGGCCAGGGCCGGCCCCGTGGATAACTTTAAATAAAACGAGATTTTAATATTGCATCCTATTGTTTTCATTGGCATTCATGTATGTATCGCTGCAGCCCGAATACAACAGGTGGGAGGAGCTTACTCCTGTGATGCAACTGGACTCAGTGAAGTGAATGTGTAAATACATAAAAAAACATGTGGCTAATGTAAAGTTACCATCCATCTTTACTGCATAATTTTTTTAAATAGCAGACTAATGTTTTTTCTGAACGTGTTACACATATATTACATTTAAATAATTTTTTCAATGAATAAAATCATGTACAAGTCACTCAGAATTCATTGCAAAAGTGTTTATTTTATTTTATTATTTTTGTTTTTGTAAGGAAACTGTATCAGCTCATTAAAACTGATCTGCATGCAGTCAAATCTGCAAAATCCAGGGTGGAAGGTTTTTGAATAAATGCCCTGGAGCTCACCTCGCTTTCCCTTCCCAGCATAACCTGGTGGATACACAAGAAGCACAATAACAACTAGGGTTTATAGTTGACAGTGAACATTTACAAACATTAGGAATAATTTCTCAGCGCTGTAGGTCCATGACATGCAAGTGAATGGTGTCCAGAACTTTTAAACTCCAAGGGATGACATAAGTAAATTCGATTTTTAGTTTTCCTTTAGACTAACAACTAGTTTATTCATCACCAATTTACACCAAAAGTACCAGGGGCCTGTTTCAATAAGGAGGTTCAACCAACTCTGAGTTTAAACTTGAACTCTGAGTTGACTTACTCTGAGATAGGAAACTCTGAGTTTTCGGTTACAGAACAGCTGATCTGAGTTAGTTCAATCGACTCTGAGTAGGTTGACTCTGAGTTAAGCGCGTGCACAGCCACAATGAAAAGCCATCATCAATGGAGCTCAGATATTACGATTTACCATGGCAACAGCATGTGACAAAGAGGTCTTAATCCTTTTTACTACTTAAACTAAAAGTGTTGCTGCAAGTGTACAGCAACTAGCATATATTTTAAAGTTAAGTGTTGTTTTTGGAAATTGCTACTCTAGTTAATGCGTACATTTAATTTTTCATCACAGTAAAAATATCAGAAGTAAATAAACTCAGGACTGTACGTTATTATATTCTTTTTCATGCGGATGCAATCCCATGGACAAAAATATGACAGCAGCTCAGCTAAAAATGAAATTAAGCATACTACTTTGGCATATAACTCTACGAACTTTACAAATGTTTGCCATGAATAAAACAGAAATTCACCAAGCCAGGATTCGAACTTAGATCACTGACAGTACGTCTGCCCAAACAACTGCGCACAGCACTACCCACTGGACCAGCGATAATGACAGGTAAATACAAAATAAATTTCAAGGCAACTGTTTATATGTAAGAGCACGGCCACAAAAAGACTGATATTAGTGACGTAAGGATATTTATATTTCTAAAATGACTGCAAAAAAAATACAAAAATTCTGCTCACATTAATGCAAGTGGATATGACGAAAATCCACTTGTGGTCTCAAAATCCTCTTGCAACATAAATTTAAATTCCTACAAATGAATGCAGCATCATCATCTACAGGATCCTCTATAAAAGCACTTAAGTATATCAAATTGGCTTTACTAGTCATCTCAATATGCTGTTTAATTTTTTATTTTATTTTTTATTTAAGTGTAATTTATAAAATATATAAAGCACTAAGGTAAAATGATTTGCACTGGCAATTTGATTATAACTTAAAGACAGCTAAAAACATATTTTACAGTGTACATAATTAAAATGTGCGCAATGAATGAATGTACTAAAGCAACTAAAAAGATTAAACACAGCTACTCCTTTAAAAATTGGGAGGAGACCACAAGAAACTCTGAGTTTACAGGATAAAACCTGCTCCCGACCAGGTTAGCTTCAGAGAGTAAGTTACTCCGGAAACAGATTCTGAGTATAAGTTACCTCTCCTTCTGAAACAGGCTTGACTTACCCCGCTGTCTCAGGTTTAACCTACCTCTCATTTTGAAACGGAAAACTCAGAGTTTCCCTTATTTCAGGGTTAACAAACTCCGAGTTTGCACTTAACCACCTTTCTGAAACGGGCCCCAGGTGTGCAGCATTTGTACTCAAACCCACACTCCAAACAAGTGGAGATCAGTACATCTTTCAGAAGAGCTGTTTGTAGTGAGACGACTTTTATCCAGCATGTAACACCAGAGGTGAAAAAAATTAACATAACATTTAACATTTTCAATGATGTTCTTGTTATGCATTTTATGTTTTAATGTCAACATTTACTTTCTAGCCATAAGAAGTGTGCCTGATTCTTGAACTTATTATCCCCAACTATGTCCCTGAACCTTGAGCAAGCCAATGACAGGGTCGTGTAGGCAGCATCTTCTTCTTGAAGAACAACTTCAAGAAGTATGTTCTTCAGCAACGCTCCTGATAACTGAAAAGTTAGCACAGGCCGTTAAAAACTGTTAAAAAGCACATTATATAACATTCAACTACCTTGAAGATGAAGCAGGGTGGAGGGTGATCATCTTTTAACAGCTCATCCTTAAAGAAAAATACAACCCCAAATCAGAAAAAGTTGGGACACTGTAGAAATTGTGAGTAAAAAAGGATTGGAATAATTTACAAATCTCATAAATTTATATTTTATTCACAATACAATATAGATAACATATCAAATGTTGAATGTGAGACATTTTGAAATGTCATGCCAAATAATGGCTCAATTTGGATTTCATGAGAGCTACACATTCCAAAAAAAGTTGGGACAGATAGCAATAAGAGGCCAGAAAAATTAAATGTACATATAAGGAACAGCTGGAGTATGACCAATGTTTAGGAATAGGAATGTTGATGTTGTAATTGATGCAGTATGTGGTCTGACATTGTCGTGTTGGAAAATGCAAGGTCTTCCCTGAAAGAGACAACGTCTGAATGGGAGCACATGTTGCTCTAAAACTTGGATAAACCTTTCAGCATTGATGGCGCCTTTCCAGATGTGTGAGCTGCCCATGCCACACGCACTCATGCAACCCCAAACCATCAGAGATGCAGGCTTCTGAAATGAGTGCTAATAACAACTTGGGTTGTCATTGTCCTCTTTAGTCCGGATGAAATGGCGTCCCAGTTTTCCAAAAAGATCTTCAAATTTTGATTTGTTGGACCACAGAACAGTTTTCCACTTTGCCACAGTCCATTTTAAATGAGTCTTGCCCAGGGAAAATGCCTGTGCTTCTGGACCATGTTTAGATTTGGCTTCTTGTTTGACCTATAGAGTTTTAGCTGGCAACGGCGAATGGCACGGTGGATTGTGTTCACCGACAATGTTTTCTGGAAATATTCCAGAGCCCATGTTATGATTTCCATTACAGTAGCATTCCTGTATGTGATGCAGTGCTGTCTAAGGGCCAGAAGATCACGGGCATCAAGTATGGTTTTCCAGCCTTGACCCTTACGCACAGAGATTGTTCCAGATTCTCTGAATCTTTGAATGATATTATGCACTGTAGATGATGATAACTTCAAACTCTTTGCAATTTTTCTCTGAGAAACTCAGAAAACTATTTTTTGCCACAGCATTGGGGGAATTGGTGATTCTCTGCCATGGCCGGACTTACCATTGGGCTTGATTGGGCTTGAGCCCAGGGGCCTCGGCCAATAGGGGCCTCCGTGCTTGCTTGCGTTCGTTTGATTTGTTCAGTCGTTTTCATTTTTTATTTTACAGCCTATTGGTTGGCGCAGAATTGTTTGGTGCTGCATTTAATTCGTTAATATATTATGTCAGTCATCTTGGTGCTGAATATGACGCGCTGCGTTTACTGCTTTTGAAACCCATAGATGCTAGTACAATAGCGAATACGCGAAATGGGAATCATGAATGAGCTTTACAGATAATGAGAAAGAGCAACGCGAAAATGAAGCGCTCAGTATGAAAAAGATTACTAGAGTAGGCTATGGTCTTGTAACTCTGTTTTTTTCTTGTTTGTTTGTAATCTTACGTGATACGCAGGTATACGCAGTATATCCACTAGTAATGGTCAAGGATTTCCGTATAAAAAAGCGTGAGGATACTTAACAGTGTGTGACAAACCTTTGACACTTTCATTCATAAATTGACATCTGAATCACTCACCATTCGCATGCTGCACTTGCTACTTTGGCGGGTTTAACCTCATATACAGTCGGCTATTTGGTATTTAATGCATTTGACTTCATGCGGCACTGCGCGATCCGATCATCATATGAAATCAAATGATCACTGCGCAAAAGTGATTGTAAAGCAGACGGGTGTTTTCTAGTGGTTCAACAACAGCAAAAAGAATGACATCAGAGTACCGCGAGAGCGATTCGAGAAATCACACAGAGAAGTCTGCTTTCTAATCGCTCTCGCGGTACTTTGACATCACCAAACGATCTGCGTAGCGCCAAATGAAATCCAATCTGCTCGCAGTCTGCAGTTCACGCGACAAACAGTTTCTGTGGAGAAATAAACGAGTGAAGCAGAGCTACGAAACATAACAAAATCCGGAGAGTTAACAACGCACATGATTATATCAACTTTTAAATCATCAGTCCAGTTTATTACTTCATCTGGAGGTGAGGATTCACTAAATTATGGCCATGTTGTTGTCCTGATGGTTTTTGATATAATCCACTAGCTAGCCTAACTTTCCTGTAGTTTCTCTTTCAGCATGTTTGCTAACAGAATCATAGTTTAAACTTCTGAAAAGTGTTCATTTTTATATCTACGTTCAAGGTTTTAATGTATTACGTTCATATCAGACGCAAAAATTAATTAATGATCATCTTCTCTACTTTGGTTTTTGGTGTCTAATATTACATGATGGTCTTGTCATAATTATTAAATAACATCCTAAAATCTTTACTTTTTCATTCTTAAACACTGCACCCCTTGTACGCTATTTGCAAAAAAATACACTTGTTGATTATGTTTATAACATTATATGGTGTGTAATAAGGTGAATGCTTATCAAGACTATTATTATTTTCTTAAGCTAAGTCTTACACAATGATTTTAAATGTTGTTATGGGGTATTTTTTAATGTGCATGATTAATTTGAATGTGTGACAGCCCTAAAAATACATGATTTAATTTTAGACTGGGCTTATGTTCTGCTTTAGAGATATAGGGGCAGTTTCCTAGTCAGGTCTTATCCTAGTCCCAGACTAAAATGCATGTTTGATCTGTCTTAATTTAAACACATCTTGCACTGATATATCTTAACATTGTCTCAAGACGCACACCAGTAATGTTTTTTGCAAGGTTTGTTTGTAAAAACTACTTGAATGCCCTAATAATAACCTATAGCAATAGGCCTAGTGCTGGATTAATCTAAACCATGTCGGGAAACTTCCTTAAAATATAGTTCTATGATATATTTTTTTACTGTATGTGTGCACTCTCAGAAGATAATTTACACAAGCTGTCACTGGGGTGGTACCCTTTCAAATAGTACACCTTTGTACCTAAAGAGTGCATGTAATGGGAACAAATGTATATATCTGTACCTAAATAGTAAATATTAGGACCCATTTAAAGGGTACCATCCTAGTGACAGCTTTTGTACCTTTTGTTCTGAGAGTGTGGGGCCCAAAATTTATTCAAGCCCAGGGGCCTCCACCCTGGTAAGTCCTGCCCTGTTCTCTGCCCATCTTGACTTCTGATAGACACTGCCACTCTGACAGGCTTTTTTATACCCAATCATGTTGCAAATTAACCTAATAAGTTGCAAAATAGTCCTTAAGCTGTTTCTTATATGTACATTTAACTTTTCTGGCCTCTTATTGCTACCTGTCCCAACTTTTTTTGGAATGTGTAGCTCTCATGAAATCCAAAATGAGCCAATATTTGGCATGACATTTCAAAATATCTCACTTTCAACATTTGATATGTTATTTATATTCTATTGTAAATAAAATATAAGTTTATGAGATTAGTAAATTATTCCATTCCTTTTTTACTCACAATTTCTACAGTGTCCCAACTTTTTCTGATTTGGGGTTGTATAAGTGGATTAAAATTGTTCTATGATACACATTTTAAATCATCATTGCAATTGATTATGCATACCTTGCTAAAAACAGACGGCACAACTGGGGTTTGGTCTGCTAAAATGAAGTAAATTAATATTAGCTGACCAATATTATAGTTACATAATTTGAAACCCAGCATAGTATATGTACTTTTTTTCTTACTTTCATATGCAAGTTCAGTTTTTTTCTTCCCATAGGTTTCAGGGAGTGCAGAGCATTCTTCTTCTTCTTATGAAAGAGAATTAGAATAAAAAAGTGATAAAATTATACATTAATTTTTTATTTGACAAAAAATATCAGCAAAATATAAAAAGCTGACAATACCAACTACAACAGCTTATTTTCTCTTTCTCCCATGTCTTCCACAATTTGATCGTCATGCAACAAAAACAAATTAAGGTAGAAATAGAACAAGTACAATATCAAAATTAATTGAATGCAAGGATGATCACATTGATCACAAATTACAGTAAAGACTTTTGTAAATATAGAAAAAAATCGAATTAATGGTCAAATTTTAAATTATTCACCAATGAATACAACAACATTTAAAAATCTTGCCAACCCCTAATAGTATTAAGAACAGCTATTAAAGGAGTTTGATAGAGCAAGTAGTGTTTACACCTGCTGATTTGTATCATCACTGAAACACTTTGTTACTTCTTTTCAGTCAAAGGGTCTGCAGAATATATTTTTACTGAAATAGTGTTATGAGCGAGTCACTGAATCATTCCGTTACATGTCTTCCCAAAACAGTTTACAGACTGAACAAGATTTCTTCACTTCTTTAAGGGTTTCTTAAAACACCACATGTTAAAAGTACAGCTACATTTTTTCACACTTACTTAATTTTCAAGCAAGATGTGTTCACGATGTTTAGCTGCGTACATAAAGTAATGAATTAGTACAATTTTCAATTATATTAAAATGCATGTGCTACAAAAAATAAATACTTACTTCAGTGAAGTCAACAACGGTGTAAATTAAGAACTTTATACATTACAGCAGAAGCTGTGATCATAGTCACGTAGAACATCAAAAAAAATTCTTTCACTGATAGGTGAACCTAAAACACAATTAACATTCGTTACACATTTATTTCACTGATTGTTATGAGTAATACATTTAACAAAATAATTATGATATTAAAACAAATGTTTCAATTACTTTACATTACATTACATAACATTGTGGATTACGCAGAAAAAAGCATAACTACGATTAAATTAGGAGTTGTAACATTATTGTAATATCAAATCCATTTACAAAACGTTTAAGACATTTACAATTTGAAAATCAATGCAGACCTAAAACGTACAAAAATTACACAGCCACAATACCTTATTATGGTCATTAATAATCTTGAGAGCAAATTGAAGAAATGGAATGCAGAAAAGATTTTGCCATGCACGTTACAGATTTTGTAATTGTATGCTAATAAAAAAACTACAGAAATGTATTTGGATACACTTTACCCTTATTCTTTTTTAATACATCAAGACTAAAAACAGCGTACAAACGCCATTATAAAATGGTCTTATTCAGAACTTATAATGCTTTTTACAAAACTAAAAACTGTACAGCAAGCTTACCTCTTCATTTCAACAGCACGCTGACATGTGAAAGTGGTTTTCTTCTTTGTTTTCTGATCGATCGCAACAAAACTTACACATTACTGCCACCAACTGTGGAGCATAAACCAATAGGTGTGTTCGACTTCATGCGGCGCTGCGCAGACCGATCGGCGGCTGACTTGAAGCAGTGCATTCCGGTTAGTAATCTTGTCCGACTTCAGCTGGCGCTGCAGACACGTGACTGTGTCATATGGTTTTTAAGTACCGCGAGAGCGTTTCGAGAGTAGCCGGCTAGCTCAGCCGGTGCAGCTTCTCCAGAGCGGCTGCCCGGAGTTGTGATGACGTAACAGCTTTACGTGATTGGTCGCCTCACTGATGACAACGATCACGTGCATTTCAAGTTTAATCCAACCTTTAGTTCCACTAATAAACATTATAAATTCATGTTTTAAAACAGGAAAAAACAGTTTAATATTCTTAAATATGTTATATTGTGTCGTGTAATAACATAAAAATGAAAATAACAAACTCTATTTGTATTTTAATAATATAGACTTGTTTCTCGTTATTTTCGGGTATACAGTATAAGCAGCAATTAAAATATTCGATATAAAATGCAACTTTTTATTAAAAGGTTTGTTTTTATCAAATTTAGCATCTAATTCACTTCATTTGTGATTAAAAACAAGGAAACACGGCGCACACGTCACTACGGCAAGCAGCAGGTGTCCGGCTTGACGGCTCCGTCTTCAGTTCCTCCCTCGACTGCAAGCGGCAAACCTCGCCGATTGGTCTGCGCAGCGCCGGATGATCTCGAACACACCTATAGCTGCTACAGGTGATCCTAAATAAACCAATCAAAATCCTCTGGAAGTTTGTACAGCCCACTTGCGGCAAAAGCTCCACCCACTTGCTGCTAACCCACCCATTTGCGGCTGGCTCCGACCTCCGTTTCAGAGCCATTAGGTGTGTTCGACTTCATGCGGCGCTGCGCATACCGATCGGCGGCTGACTTGAAGCAGTGCATTCCGGTTAGTATTTTTGTCCAACTTCAGCTGGCGCTGCATGCACGTGACTGTGTTATATGGTTTTTAAGTACCGCGAGAGCCTTTCGAGAGTAGCCGGCTAGCTCAGTCGGTGCAGCTTCTCCAGAGAGGCTGCACGGAGTTGTGATGACGTAACAGCTTTACGTGATTGGTTGCCTCACTGATGACAACTATCACGTGCGTTTCAAGTTTAATCCAACCTTTAGCTCCACTAATAAACATTATAAATTCATGTTTTAAAACAGGAAAAAACACTTTAATATGCTTAAATATGTTGTATTGTGTCGTGTAATAAAATAAAAATGAAAAACACAAACTCTATTGGTATTTTAATAATATAGGCTTGTTTCCCGTTATTTTCGGGTATACAGTATGAACAGCAATTAAAATATTCGATATAAAATGTTTCTGGTTGCAACTTTTTATTAAAAGGTTTGTTTTATCAAATTCAGCATCTAATTCACTTCATTTGCGATTAAAAACAAGGAAACGCTGCGCACACGTCACTACGGCAAGCAGCAGGGGCATGTTCAATCTCACACCGGTGCGCAACGTTTTGCTACGGTTTCCGGGTTGAACGACATGTTTCCTGGAAACGGTGTGCAACGGAATCCAACAGGTTTTAGAAGCGTTTTCTCTTGTTTGGTGGGTGTGTCAGAAATGTCAGCCCAATCAGCGGCAAGATGTATAAAACCACGCGATAGTAAAGAGACAGCTCTCTCAATGGGTTCAAGTTGGAATGTTGTCTTTCATTTTGGACAGCAAGGTCAGTGATTGTAACATCGAGGGTATTTTACAGTATTAAACACACATTTATAACAATTTCATCAGGCTTCAGAAACATTTAAAAAAGAACACAAAGTATGGCCTCTCAGCTACCGTAGTTGCAACTCTTGCGTCATCAAAACAGGGTGTTCAATGCATCACCGTTTCAGTTTAATAAACGTTGTGCAACGTTCTGTCGGGGCTGAACGCAGCCCAGGTGTCCGGCTTGACGGCTCCGTCTTCAGTTCCTCCCTCGACTGCAAGCGGCAAACCTCGCCGATCGGTCTGCGCAGCGCCGGATGATCTCGAACACACCTATAGAAAAACAGAGTTGTGCCACCGGAAGTCCAGAAGCTCGCCCGTCACGTGATTCACGGAGATTTCAGTTAGTTCCTAGAAGCCCGTAGTGAGCCATTGAAATACATTGAGTTAGAGGCAAAGAACTGTGATTTTTCTTAATTTAAGAAACGTATTTTTTTACAATATTTATATATCACATCAAAATGTGAAGGTAGTATTGTTATGTAGTTATATAAACAATGTTTTTTGACAAATTAAATTCACCAATATAGGAAGATTTGTA
This sequence comes from Paramisgurnus dabryanus, assembly GCF_030506205.2. Classification (NCBI taxonomy): domain Eukaryota; kingdom Metazoa; phylum Chordata; class Actinopteri; order Cypriniformes; family Cobitidae; genus Paramisgurnus; species Paramisgurnus dabryanus. Next base: position 6,404,840 of record NC_133358.1, on the reverse strand, counting down.
TGGTCATCTGCTGGTATGTCCCTTGTTAACATGTTTTACGCTGCCTTTAGTAACTTTAAAGCTTTAAAATGCATCACACTGTGTACTAATGTAAGTTTATGCCTGTTAATAATATACAAAGTGAATGTGCTGTGTATGTAACTCATACTGGTTTAATTTATTAATATACAAAGCACAACATAAAAAAAGACTTACAAAGCACTTTGTTTAATTTATTATAAATTATAATAATATTTCTGGCTTAGTGTAGATTTCTTTTTGTTGTTAGTATAAACATCTGATGGGAAATAACATCATCATCACTTTAAATGATTACTAATCTCTTAACTATGTAAGTATATATTTGACAAGTTATTAATAAATACATTTATTTTATTTTATTTATTAACCAGCAAAACCACAGTGTCAAAAACACTCCACCCATACGTTTGATGCATAAATATGCACTTTATACCAGCATCACTTTATTTAATAGCCTCTCTAATTACACAATATTTACAATAATGGATGAATCTGCATTAAGAAAACAAAATTTACCAATAAAAGGCTGTTCGTGGTTTGTTGTGTGTTGCTAAAGTTATCCACAGCTTGTCCTAGCCTGACCCGTTTTCTACTAACACCCCCTAAATGTACTTATTAAATGAGAAATAATGCACTACAAACACACTGATGCATAAAGTCATTCGATTCACATGTATTGCTAACATACAATCTTATTTGTAAAGCGTATTAAGTCTTAAATCTTGTATTAAGTTCAACACATTCAATCTTTCTAATGCAACTCTATGGAGCTGACTGTGACTTCCGGGAACTCTGGAGAGACTCCGTGGTCCGCCATTGCTGTAAAAAAACCGTTCCATTGGAGTCAACGGACTTGACGTAACTCTATCCTTCTATGGCTCTGCTCCGTTTATACCCATCTTTTGGCATTTTGATAAGGGTGTTATACGATCTTCCGACAGCAGGGGTACTTTCTCGAAAAACGAGGGGTCTGAGAATGCGGGACTGTGGGTGCAGCACTGCAGCTGCCGGCTCCGAGTCTGCAGCTTCATAATATTGTTTATTACACGCTCTTTGGAATGCTTGATTCTGATTGGTCAGTTAAGACATTTGCAGGTTCGTTCTTTTCAAATAATAACCGCTCCAAAGTAATAACGCATAGCCGGTACTACCCCAGATAGCAAGCATATGTGGGCCACATGTGGATTTCAGCTGTCACATTTGGTCGAGATATGGCATGGCTGAACATATATGGGCCAAATTGTATATATACAGATGTTATTTTGCAGAAACCCCATCTGTGATTCATATAATCAATGGAAGTCAACCGATCCGCCACTTTGAAAGCGAAAAAGCAGATAAATCCAATACAAAAGAAATCTCATGTGTCCTGGTGACATATGGACGTCGTGTGAAGCAAAGCAGTCGATTTTTGCTGGATATTGAACGTTATTTACTACATTATTAGCGTTAAAGGGATACTTCGGCCAAAAATTATATTAAACCCAAGATTTTCTCACCTCAAGCCGTCCGAGATGCATATGTCCATCATTTTTAAGACTAACACATTTTCAGTTATTTTAGAAAATGTCTTAGATGTTTCAGTTAATCAAATGTTAAGTTACGGGGTCCACGTCCTTCAAGTCCAAAAAACGTGGTTCCCTTTCAGTTGGTCACTACGACGTCACGTCGTGACCGACGAATTGGGAACTCGCTTAGAGAGACCAATCTGCTTCGAATACTACTAAAACGCCAATGAACTTGGCATTGAGATATTTGCATAATGCTGGCGCCGCCCCGCCAGGTGCCTATATAAGCAGCAGGTGCAAATATGAAAATTAGCTTTTTATCGCTTCGAAAGCCGGCAGTATCTGCTACTGAGAAGCTACTTTACTCTGTTGGGATCGATTGCTGAAGTTGGTTGGACTGGCAGTACCACAGCGGACGCATCGCAGTATTCCACGGCTCTGCATCTGTTTGTTGTTTTGAGTTTAGTGTGTGCGTTGCCTTTCCCTGTGCGCATCATCAACTGAGCATTAGAGTGAATTTCCCTAAAAGAGTAAATACGAGAGAGCTTTGTGCCTTGTTAAAGGCAGCCACTCTCTCGTATATCCGGACATCAGCGTCCTTTTCAGGATGGCTTTTCGTCCGTGCGATCTTGGGTGCGGCAAATACATGGGTCCGAAGGACGGTCACGAGCGTTGTCTTTCGTGTTTGGGCATCGAGCACGCAGAGGCAGCGTTCGCTGGGGGTAAGTGTTCTCACTGCGAGAACATGTCCCTTGTGGATTTGCGGAGACGGTTGTCTTTCCTCCGGGAAAAGCACATCCCTCGTCATGCGAGTGCTGAGCGCCGCCACGGTGCGGCTGTTAAGCTCTCAAAGGACGACCTCCGCATCACTGTGCTGAGCCGGTCGGGGGATTCGTCCTCATGCTCTCAGCCTCCTCATCCACAGCCGGTTGATGTGCCAATGGAGACTTCAGCGTCGTGTTCTACGATGTCTCTAGAATCCATTGTGCCTCCCTCCGGGTCCACCGACGCCGCAGCATCCGAGGGTGGGCCTTCTCCCCCTGACGTGGACCCCGACACCCTTCCTCCCTCTGGTCGGGTTGGGACGCCGGAGTTCGATCCAGAGATGGTGGCCGTGCTCGCTCGTGTGGCGGTAACCGTAGGGTTAGAGTGGGTTCACCCCCCTCAGCCCGAGCCGTCCCGCCTGGATGATTGGTTCTTTGGAGCTGCCCGGGTTTCACAACCCTCTCCACCAGTGCCTTTCTTCCCCGAGGTGCACGAGGAGCTGACTAGAACCTGGAAGTCGCCGTTTTCTACCAGATTACGGCCGTTTCAGCCCTTCCCCTCACCTCCCTCACCAGCGGAGCCGCTAAGGGTTATACGGGGATCCCTCCCGTGGAGTGCGCGGTCGCGATGCAGCTGTGTCCAGCCAACGCTCCCTCTTGGAAGAACCGCCCAACCCTCCCCTCTCGTGCCTACAGACAGTCCTCCGGTTTAACGGGCGCTGCCCACCAGGCATATGGAGAGGCGGCTTCAGCCCTGCACGCAATGGCGTTGCTGCAGGTTCACCAAGCGAAGGCCTTGAGGGATCTGCACGAGGGAGGACACGACTCGCCTGTCCTTTCGGAGCTCCGGGCTGCCACTGATCTGGCTCTTCGCGCTACGAAGGTGACAGCTCAGGCGATTGGTCATGCCATGTCCACGATGGTGGTCCAGGAACGCCACTTATGGCTATGTCTGGCGGACATGTCGGATGCGGAGAAGAACAAGTTCTTGGACGCTCCAGTGTCCCAGGCTGGCCTCTTCGGTGAGTCGGTGGAGTCTTTTGCCCAGCAGTTCTCCGCCGCCCAGAAGCAGACGGAGGCGATCGCTCAGATCATGCCCCGGCGCAAGCGACCTGCATCTCACCCTCCAGCGCCGGCTGCCCCGTCTGCTCCTCGCCGAGGGCGCCCTGCGGCGGCTGCCTCCACCCCCCCCGCTAGAACATCTTCCAGGCCACGGAGGGGGACCAGCCGTCGGCAGCCCGCCCCGCCCGCTTCCCGTGGCAAACGGAAATCGAAGCGGCCCTGAGACGGGCGACCTGGATTTGGATGGGATCACTCTTCGGGAGACGGTGATGGCATCGCTCCCTCCACCGGTAGAGGGCCGGGTGGAGAATCCTTGGTTTCGTTTTGTTTCTGTTCCGCCGGCTTCTCAGCCGGCACCCACAAAACCACAAAAAGAGTGCATTCCTATTCCTTCTCCAGGTCTCCAGAGGATCGAGAGAGATGTGAGCGGGCATTCACATGCTCTTCCTCCCTCTCCTCTATCGCCAGCGGGTGTCCTGAGGAGTCCCAGCTCTCCGCTGAGGAGACGGGACCACCAGCACCCTCATCGGAGTCTGTACTCTCCGCTGAGGAGACCAGACGACCGTCACCCTCAGCGGGCTCAGGTCAGTGTCACACACACACATACTGTAGATACTTATGCTGTCACAGCAGACGTACCGGCAGTACCACCTGTCTCGCTTCGCCGCCCCACCGCGAGTACCCCGGTAGTGCCGTTAATTCCCCTCGTACGGTCCCTGGGGGCTTGGCTTCAGCTTCCCAGCCCGTCTTGTTGGGTTTTACGCACTGTCCGCCTCGGTTACGAAATACAATTCAACCGGCACACACCCAAATTCTCGGGCATTCGTTTCACCACGGTGAAAGCGTCCGATGCACATGTACTGCGTGCAGAGGTCGAAGTCCTGCTGGCAAAGGACGCGATCGAGCCGGTCCCTCCAACCGAGATGAGGTCGGGTTTCTACAGCCCGTATTTTATAGTAACCAAAAAAGGCGGTGGGTTGCGACCGATCTTGGATTTGTGCGTTCTGAACAAATCTCTGCAGAGGAGGTCTTTCAGGATGATAACACCAAAGCAAATATTCAATTCAATTCGCCCCCAAGATTGGTTTGCGGAAATAGACCTGAAAGACGCGTACTTTCATGTGTCCATTCTCCCTCGTCACAGACCGTTTCTTCGGTTTGCATTCGAGGGACGGGCATACCAGTACAAAGTTTTACCGTTCGGGCTGTCTCTCTCTCCCCGTGTGTTCACGAAAGTAGTGGAGGCGGCGTTAAAACCCCTCGAAGAGAGCGGTGTTCGCATTTTGGCTTACCTCGACGATTGGCTTATAATAGCGCATTCTCGGCGGACGCTTTGCGAACACAGAGATTTAACGCTTCGGCATCTCGCCCGTTTGGGTCTTCGGGTCAACTGGGAGAAGAGCAAACTCTGCCCCACGCAGAGGATCTCTTTTCTCGGGATGGAACTGGACTCGATCGATTTATCAGCGCGTTTGACAGAAGAGCGCGTCCAGTCAATTCTGACTTGCCTCGGTTCATTTCGAGGGAAGAATGCGGTCCCGCTGAAACAATTTCAGAAGCTCCTGGGGCATATGGCAGCAGCAGCGGCTGTGACACCGCTCGGGCTGCTCCATATGAGACCGCTTCAGCTTTGGCTTCACGATCAAGTCCCGAAGAGAGCGTGGTGCGCCGGCATCCATCGTTTAACTGTTACACCTGCGTGTCGCCTAACATTCCCCCCGTGGTCAGACTCCGCGTTTCTCAGGGCCGGTGTGTCCATGAGACAGGTCTCTCGGCATGCTGTTGTCTACACAGATGCGTCCGACACAGGCTGGGGAGCCACGTACGACGAGCATACAGCTTCAGGGGTGTGGACAGCACCCCAGTTGCACTGGCATATCAATTGCCGCGAGTTGTGTGCAGTATATCTGGGACTTGTACGCTTCGCTACGGAGCTGCGAGGGAAGGATGTACTAATACGCACCGACAACACTGCGACCGTTGCGTATATAACAAGCGTCAAAGTGGTTTGCGCTCGCGTCAGCTGTCGCATCTCGCTCGTCATCTCCTCCTTTGGAGTCAGAAGCATCTGAGGTCCCTTCGTGCCATTTACATCCCAGGCTCGCTCAATACAGCGGCGGACGCGCTTTCTCGAGCTGCGCGCCCCGGCGAATGGCGACTCCACCCCCAGACGGTCCAGCTGATTTGGAAGTAGTTCGGTCGTGCGCAGATAGACCTGCGTCGCCGGACGATACCCACTGTCGCCTGTTTTATTCACTAACCGAGGGCAGCCTCGGCGTGGATGTGCTGGCACACAGCTGGCCTCGGGGATGCACAAATACGCATTCCCCCTAGTGAGCTTAATCGCACAGACACTGTGCAAAGTCAGGCAGGACGAGGAGAGCCTTTTACTGATCGCTCCTTATTGGACGACCAGGAATTGGTTTCCAGAACTAATGCTCCTCGCGACAGCCCCTCCCTGGCGGATTCCCCTGAGGAAGGACCTTCTTTCTCAAGGAGGGGGCACATTATGGCACCCGCGCCCCGACCTGTGGGATCTCCATGTGTGGTCGTTAAGCACGCGCAAGGTTTAAGTGATTTACCACAAGCGGTATCTAACACAATCGACGCGGCACGAGCTCCGTCCACAAGACGGGCTTACGCGTTTAAATGGAACCTTTTCGTCACCTGGTGCTCCTCGCAACGCGAGGACCCCAGAGAATGCCCTATTAACATTGTGCTTTTGTATCTTCAACATAGGTTAGACGGTAGGCTGTCACCCTCCACCATTAAAGTTGATATCGCCGCTATTTCTGCTCATCACTCACTTATCAACGGCAGATCAGTTGGCCAGCATGATTTGGTTGTTAGATTTCTAAGAGGCGCTCGCAGGCTAAACCCCTCGCGCCCCCCCTCTATTCCTCCCTGGGACCTGTCCATGGTGCTGAAAGCCCTTCAGGGACCTCCGTTCGAGTCTTTGCAGTCTGCGAGTCTGAAGCTTTTATCAATGAAACTCTGACCCTGCTAGCATTGGCCTCCGTGAAGAGAGTAGGGGATTTACATGCATTCTCTGTTGACGATTCGTGCCTTCAGTTTGGTCCTGCTGTCTCGAGCGTGACATTGAGACCCAGACCAGGCTACATGCCCAAAGTTCCCACCACTCCCTTCAGAGATCAGGTGGTGAGCTTGCAAGCGCTGCCCCCGGAGGAGGCAGACCCAACCATGGCTTTGTTGTGCCCCGTACGCGCACTGCGATTCTACGTGGACCGCACGCAAAGCCTCAGGACCTCAGACCAGCTCTTTGTTTGTTACGGTGGCCAGCAGAAAGGGAAGGCTGTCACCAAGCAGAGGATGTCTCATTGGATAGTGGATACTATCGCCCTGGCTTATAATCTTCAGGGTATTCCTTGCCCCTTTAATTTGAGAGCGCACTCCACACGGAGTGTTGCCTCATCTTGGGCTCTCGCTTGTGGTTCCTCGCTAACAGACATCTGCAGAGCTGCTGGTTGGGCGACACCTAATACGTTCATTAGATTCTACAGTGTTCGTATCGAGCCTGTATCCTCTCGTGTTCGTTCCTCATCAGGGGGAGCACGGAGAACAGTCACGCAGGTCGGCTTGCAGCCTCCAACTGATGCTTCATAACTGTGTCAGTATGTAAGGCCTTCAGAACAAAAATGCGTAATGGTTTGAATTGTTCTTCCTCCGCTGCCTTGGCAGCCTTTGTTGCGGAGCATTGGCTGTCAGCCTCTCACTAGCTGTATCCTCGCGAACCTATGTGTCTGGCTCGGGCTCCACATTGCGTCCCACCGGGTTCCTTTGTGAGTATTTTTCCGTGGGGTTAATCCTACCAGCCCACGTTTCCCTTAGCAGAGCACTGCTTTGCTTACACAGCCACGGCTGTCTTTATTCTTTCATTGTCCACCATAAGCCCTTAAGAGGGGCGGTGGCTTCCGCAGCGTTCCTATCCCGCTCAGGTAGGGCGCTTCCCAGTCGCTGGCACTTCTGTGGGGTTAAAGGAACATCTAGTGCCCGGCCTCTCTGCCTTATCCTTTCTCCTTTCCCCGAGGGGATTTGGAGGGTTTTTTCTGCAGACACTGGAAAAGGTCACCCCCTAGTGGCGTTTTGGTAGGGATTCCCAATTCGTCGGTCACGACGTGACGTCGTAGTGACCGACTGAAAGGGAACGTCTCGGTTACGGATGTAACCCTCGTTCCCTCCTCGTTTCCTGAAGGAGGGAACGGAGACGTCACATCCCGTCGCCACAGGTGCTGCCACCTGCTGTTACGGCCGGTAACACTTTCCGGCTTTCTCAGCGAAAAAGAAGCTAATTTCCATATTTGCACCTGCTGCTTATATAGGCACCTGGCGGGGCGGCGCCAGCATTATGCAAATATCTCAATGCCAAGTTCATTGGCGTTTTATTAGTATTCGAAGCAGATTGGTCTCTCTAATTCGTCGGTCACGACGTGACGTCTCCGTTCCCTCCTTCAGGGAACGAGGGTTACATCCGTAACCGAGACGTTTTATCCTTCCCCATAGAAATCCTAACGTCTCTAGGATGATAAACAAAGGCCTTTTGGCCGAACTATCCCTTTAACGCTAATAATGTAGTAAATAACATTCAATATCCAGCAAAAATCGACTGCTTTGCTTCACACGACGTCCATATGTCACCAGGACACATGAGATTACTTTTGTATTGGATTTATCTGCTTTTTGCGCTTTCAAAGTGGCGGATCGGTTGACTTCCATTTACTGTAATTTGTACTAACTCGGGTGTTATTCACCATTTTTGAGGTTTGGGAGCAACCAGGCCTAGATTTGAATTGTGGGTGAGCTAAATTTATGACTTAAATTTCAATATTACACATGTAGACTGGTCTGAACACTTGGGTGTATGCCATTGTTATAAGACTTACCATTTTTAATAAATGTTAAAAAACAGAATTTTTGTGTGGGGGGGAGGTAAAATACACTTGATGTAGGAATACATAATATACACCAATGCACAATGTTTTTTTCCCTCTTAGATTAACTACCTGGGTCTGATTGGTGGTGTTGATGTAAGAGACACCGTATGGAGAGTGTTAAAAGCCACTTTCACAACCACTGTGGCACTTGGCATGAATTTGAGAGGAGTAAATTGCAAGGTGTGTTTCCAGCGCCTGGTCCTGAAAGAAGTTGTCATTGGTGAGAATAAATTTTTATTTGTATACAGTAGCATTTCACGCACCATTTCATAATTCGCCTTTATAATTCGATATAATTTTTGACTGAAAAAAATAGAACAAAGAGGATTGTGACAATATATCATTATATCTCCTTCAGTTTGTTAAATTTAATTAATATTGTATTAATCCCACTTATATTATCAAAGGAAATAATTTAACCATCCACTCACTCAACATTCGGTGAACAGGCGCTATGGCAGCTGTCACAGGAGGCAATTGATGATTTTTGGAGACAGAAAGACTATATATCATCTCGAAAATCACCAAAATGGAATTAACTATGCATGGGAGGGTTATATTAATAATTTTATTGTTGAGAAAGTCGATGAAAAGCTTCAGTTCCACACAAAAATTTACAGGTGATAGTGTAACATGCTATCATCATGCTATTACAAATAACATTTTTATCTGGGTTATTTACAGATACGTTAATGAAGCTTAGTGACATGATGTACAACGCAGCTAGAAGCTAAAGTTAACATTTTCTAATGTTAGCCTAATGTAACGTTAGAGATGTTAACCCTTATACAGGCCCGGATTAAGAGGACTTTGGGCCCTGGGGCTATAGCAAACACCAAAGGCCCCCCTTCATCTGATTGCCAAGCCAGTCTTCTACCGCAATAGCCTACATATTTTTTATTGTTATTAATCAATGTATTTAATTAGTGTTTTTCTTTAACATTATATATTATTATTTTTGCACACTAAAGAGTTCAGGCTATTTAACACAGTAACCCTCAACTGCACAGGTTTTGGGAACATTTTATTGATAAAACATTTGTACCCTATGTAGTGCGTTTACTCCAGATATGAACACAAAAACATAAAGGTTGCTAAAAATCAGCAAAAACATTACTCCTACTTCAGTCATACTTCCTCAATAAGTACTTAACCATGAATAAATTAGGGATAGTTCAAAAACATCACCCTCATGTTGATAGCATGAGGGTTATTAATAGCCTACATTTACACTGCATTTACAATTACATAAATGCTATGATTGTTATTTTAGAAGAGTTTTTTGAAGAGCTGATATACAAAGTGATTTTGGTACTACCTCTCAAGCATTGTCAGATCTTTAGGCTACTGATGCTCTTCTCATCTTGTTGTGTTTATGAGCGCTTTTAAATGCAAGTGATAGTTGGATTGTAGATCGCGTATGGCGAAGACAATTCAGCGCAAATTCAAAAATATGAGAGAATACACTGTTACACAGAACTACAGAACACGCGCGCATAACGCACCGCACCATAGGGAAGGAGAGAGCTCGCACACAGAGAACCGATGTGTGTGTGGGAAAACACTACTAACCTTTCGTTAAGTTATGATAAAGTCTGTCAGCCTTCTTCTCTGTCAGTAACATCTGTTGACGTTTACGTGAAAATACAAGTACATTGAAAAATGACATGAAAACACCGCGAGAGGCGCCGCTGAGCCCTAGCAATAGTGAATGAAGCCGTTTTAAATATTAAAATAAAAATGTAAATGGTAATCATGAAAAATCTATTCGTGGCGCCCAGTGTTGATTCTGTGGCGGCGCGCCACAAATAATGTATGGGAAACACTGCGATTATCATCCAAATAGTGCTTAACTCATTAACTTCAGCTGCTTGCTTACCCTTTTCGACATATAAAACACGCGGATCGGGGACGAGGCAGGGGGGTGAAGCTTGTTTTTCCTTTTTTTGTGAACCACTATCACTTTTTTCATCATTTTTGAACTCCAGCGGAGATGGGTCTGTCTGCAAGAGAGGAGCGTAACTATTGCTCCAGCGAGCGTTTTATAGCGCTACAATGTTCATGAAAGCATAACGAAAAGAGGCGTTTCCCAACGTCATGGCGCAAATTGTGGAGTTAATTTGATTGGGCGGTGAATTATATCATTCAAGTCACATTTTTCAATAACGTCTTGTTATTTTATTATACACAAATCAACCACCTATGATTTGACAATCTCATTTCCTCCAGCCAATCACGGGCCCCCAAATCCCGCGGGCCCTGGGGCTTCAGCCCCACCTAGCCCTTATGTTAATCCGGCCCTGCCCTTATGTGTTGTTGGGGCAATTTTTTGCCATTTTTGTTATTTTTTTAGTCGTAATTTGGCCACAACTTTCTCTGTGTTTCAGCAAATTAAATGATTTTTGGTGACAAATCTTATATTTACACATATTTTAAGAAAATTTTTGAAATTTTTCACAAACTTAAAAATATACCGTGGGCAAATTTACTACCCTTACGTGTTGTTAAAGGCCAAAAATGGCCACTAAATTAAACTGCTGTAAAAATGTATCGGATTATATATTTTTTTTCAAATTTTTTGTATAAATCTGTTAATCAACCTCAGTACTGATCAAAGCTACCAAATGTTTACAAAAATTCCATGATTTTACCATATTTTCTGGACTATAAGTCGCTCCGGAGTATAAGTCGTATCAGTCAAAAAATGTACCATGAAGAGGAAAAAAACACATATACGTCGAACTGGACTATAAGTCACATTGTTTTAGAAAATTATTATTCTTTTGGGGGACATTTTGTTTGTTAAGTCTTTCTCCATTGTCTTTAAGTTAATGTTTCAGTTAAGTTTTTTTGAGGGTTAGGCTACAGGAGCAACATATAGTGCCCTCTCGTAGCTCTAGACAGTATGTTTTCCTTTGGTTCATGTTAGTCAGTATGAATTAATTTTGACACATAAGTCGCACCTGACAATAAGTCACAGGACCAACTAAACTATGAAAAAAGTGCGACTTATAATCCTGAAAATACGGTAACTCTTTCATTGCCAAGTTTATAAGTGTGTCGCTGATTTGGGGGAAAAAAACACACAACATGACCGATTTTCAATATAAAAAGTAATTGTGGACTTGATTTTCGTTTACCTTTTTCACAGTCTTGAGCATGTCAAAGATTGGTAAAAACATTGGCTTTGATGCATTTTTAGTTTTTGTGCAGCATCAGATTTTTTCTCCCTCATTTATTGTTTGTGGCCAACAAACAAAATTTTTTTATTGCAGAGCCATGACACCTTGGGCCCTATTTTAACGATCTGAAACGCAAGTGCGAAGCGCAACGCGCAAGTGAGTTTGTGGGCGGATCTTGGGCGCTGTTGCTATTTTCCCGGCGTGAGAAATAACTCTTGCGCCGGGCGCAAATCAATAAGGGGTTGGTCTGAAGTAGGTTCATTATTCATAGGTGTGGTTTGGGCGTAACGTCAAATAAACCAATCAGAACGCTAGCCAACATTCCCTTTAAACGCAAGGGCGCAAGTTCCATGGCGGGTTGCTATTATTATGACGGATTTACCAGGCGCACGCCAGGAGCGGTTCACAGCCGAGGAGACCGACGTCCTTGTACGGGGGAATCCCACGCTTGCCAGCATAAATCGGGCACGCCGTGTAACGGGAGGTGGATCTGCCTCAGGACTTGACGCCAGCAGAGGACATCGCTGCGTCCACCCTCACCGCTGAAAGGGTTTGGGGGCTTTGAAATCGGACCCAAGAAACGCAAGCAAGGTCCAACCCCAAAGTACTCTTATAAATCAAGTTCATATACATTAAGGTTTCTTATGAAAACATTTTAACTATTATTTACATAAAATAAACGTAATACAGCCACACAACAAAGTTATGAAAATATTTTAATCGTTATTTGCATGAGAATAAATAAAAACTATCACCACAATGCTCACCACTATGATTCCCCTTATCTCGTGTATTAATATTTTTAAGTGTAACAATTTATGATTTGCAAAAATAACTGTTGCATCTGTGTAGATTAGATAAGCAAAGTGTATGCGCGTTGTGCACGCTATACATTATGGTCAAGCATGCGCCCTTAAAATAGCATAATGAACCACGCGCAACGCGCCACTGACTTTAGACTAGTTTTTTTTGGTTAGTAGCGCAATTGTTTTTTGAAACTGCAAAATAGCATAAGAGATGGTTTGCGCCGCAACACACCTCCTTTTTGCGCTGAACCGCCCAGGGAGCGCAAGTTCATTCCCTAGTTTGCTGACGTGCATCTGTGGAGGGAAAAACCCCGCTGTGCGCCGGCGCAAAATACGAATGATACATGCGTCACTGACAAAGTCAATTGCGCTGGGTGCAAGATAGGGCCCATGATTACCATGCATTTTTGATTCTTTGTGGTTTTACCTTTTGCAAAGAGGTAACATTTGTCATTTGTACTGTTGATCACCATGTGGCACCATAAACCCTTTAGTAGGCCTGTGGAAAAAAAAACAGAGCTTAAAGGGACACTTCACCCATTTGCATTAAGCTTTGTATAGTTAGAACCCCAGTCATGTTTTTGAATGGTCATGCATCATTTTCTCAGTTGCTGCTGAGACAGGAGAAATACAGATTTCAGTATTGCACTTCCTTCTTTCAATGATGTAAAAAGCATCATTTTGCATCATTGAAAGAAGGAAGTGCTATATCTTTGTTGAGGGAGTGAGACTACAAACACCCATTTTCTCTGTCAAATAGGCACCAAATTCGAAATGTATGTTACATTTTGACTACAAATATGATGCACTTTCAATAAAGATTAATGTTTCAACGGGTGAAATGCTCCTTTAAATTCTGGCTTGTACAATGTACAAGGTTAAAGGTGCAATTTGTAAGATATTTGCAGTAAAATCTCCAAAAACCACTAGGCCAGTGTTATATATTTTGTCCAGCTGATTACTATCAATATTTGTAATGTTTTCAACTACTTGTAAATCGTGAGAAAATTTCCATTCAAAACATTGACACGGGGCAGTGCAGTCTCCTGTCAATGACGTTAATATCCATGTGACCCTTTGTCACCGCCTTTACTGATGTAAACCACATGACAACAGTGGTCGAGCTCGCAAAAATAAAATAGCGGCCAAGGAAGCGGCTGGAGCACAAATTTAGTGAAAATAAACGTATATTTTCACTTTTTAAGCATTTTAATTGCATTTCTACCGAGAAATTAGTATTGTAGTTTTCAAATATGTGATTAGTTATCACAAAGGCGCTCTCTGTTTATATTTCAAACACGCTGCCTTTGAAGACTTGATTACCTTATCCGTCAACGTGATTTCTCGTTCTCGTCTGATTGATGGCCATCAGCGGTTGAGTTAAAGACTACAAATCCCATAATTCCACGCTGCTTCAGAGCTTCAGTAAACAACATCATTGTTTTTGTTTGATCTGGCTCCATCTTGCGGCGCATAAATGCAAATTGTATCTTTAATGGTGCCACATGGTGTTCAACAGAAAAAATTAAAAATGTTACCTCTTAGCAAGAGGAAAGGCCACAAAGAATGCATGATGATAAGGTGTCGTGACTCTGCAATCAAAAAACATTGTTATAATGGAAGTCAATGGGGCAAAAGTGGGCACAAACCATAAATGAGGGAGAAAAAACTAAAATCTGGCTTTGATGCATTTTTTGTTTTTGTGCAGCATCAATGTTTTTACTAATCTTTGGCATGCCCAAGAATGTGAAAAAGGTGAAAAAAAATCCAAAATCACTTGTCAGTACACAATCACTTTTTATATTGAAAATCAGTGATTTTGTGTTTTTTTTTTATTCTCAAATCAGTGGCATCACTTATAAGATTGCCAATTAAAGGGTTAAAATAATGAATTTTTTTGGATACATTTGGTAGTTTTGATCAGTACTGAGGTTAATTAACAGATTTATGCAAAAAAAAGTAAAAAATATTAATCTGATACATTTTTACAGACGTTTAAATTAGTGGCCATTTTTAACAACACGAAAGGGTAGTGAATTGGAACAAGGCACAAGGGTTAAAGATAACGTTCAAATTCATTGTTGACTTGGCTTGTAACAGATGTAAACATCCTTGTTTCATTTATCCACGTTTAGTTGATGTTGTGATATACCGCATAATTTAATCCTGAGCAAACACTTATTTTGGTTGAGATGTGGCTTGGGAAAGGGTAAATAATACGGGTAAAAAATAAACAACGTCGCCCCGCAGAAAAAAACATAAAAAAATGAATGAAAACTGACCAACTGCAATGCATTTCAATGTACGTGAAAACGTCTCGGTTACGGATGTAACCCTCGTTCCCTGAAGGAGGGAACGGAGACGTCACGTCGTGACCGACGAATTGGGAACTCGCTTAGAGAGACCAATCTGCTTCGAATACTACTAAAACGCCAATGAACTTGGCATTGAGATATTTGCATAATGCTGGCGCCGCCCCGCCAGGTGCGTATATAATCAGCAGGTGCAAATAGGGAAATTAGCTTCTTTTTCGCTGAGAAAGCCGGAAAGTGTGACCGGCCGTAACAGCAGGTGGCAGCACCTGTGGCGACGGGACGTGACGTCTCCGTTCCCTCCTTCAGGGAACGAGGGTTACATCCGTAACCGAGACGTTCCCTTTCAGTCGGTCACTACGACGTCACGTCGTGACCGACGAATTGGGAATCCCTACCAAAACGCCACTAGGGGCTGACCTCTTCCAGTGTCTGCAGAAAATCCTCCAAAATCCCCTCGGGGACATGGAGAAATAGGATAGGGCAGAAAGGCCCGGCACTAGATGTTCCTTTAACCCACAGAAGTGCCAGCGACTGGGAAGCGCCCTACCTGAGCGGGATAGGAACGCTGCGGAAGCCACCGCCCCTCTTAAGGGCTAATGGTGGACGAAAAGAATAAAGACAGCCGTGGCTGTGTAAGCAAAGCAGTGCTCTGCTAAGGGAAACGTGGGCTGGTAGGATTAACCCCACGGAAAAATACTCACAAAGGAACCCGGTGGGACACAATGTGGAGCCCGAGCTAACACGTAGGTTCGCGAGGATACAGCTAGTGAAGGCTGACAGCCAATGCTCCGCAACAAAGGCTGCCAAGGCAGCGGAGGAAGAACAATTCAAACCATTACGCATTTTTGTTCTGAAGGCCTTCCATACTGACACAGTTATGAAGCATCAGTTGGAGGCTGCAAGCCGACCTGCGAGTCTGCTCTCCGTGCCCTCCCTGGTGAGGAAAGAACACGAGAGGATACAGGCTCGATACGAACACTGTAAAATCTAATGAACGTATTAGGTGTCGCCCAATCAGCAGCTCTACAGATGTCTGTTAGCGAGGAACCACGAGCTAAAGCCCAAGATGAGGCAACACTCCGTGTGGAGTGCGCTCTCAAATTAAAGGGGCAAGGAATACCCTGAAGATTATAAGCCAGGGTGATAGTATCAACTATCCAATGAGACATCCTCTGCTTAGTGACAGCTTTCCCTTTCTGCTGGCCACCATAACAAACAAAGAGCTGGTCTGAGGTCCTGAGGCTTTGCGTGCGATCCACGTAGAGTCGCAGTGCGCGTACGGGGCACAACAAAGCCATGGTTGGGTCTGCGTCCTCCGGAGGCAGCGCTTGCAAGCTCACCACTTGATCTCTGAATGGAGTGGTGGGAACTTTGGGCACGTAGCCTGGTCTGGGCCTCAATGTTACGCTCGAGGCAGCAGGACCAAACTGAAGGCACGAATCGTCAACAGAGAATGCATGTAAATCCCCTACTCTCTTCACTGAAGCCAATGCTAGCAGGGTCAGAGCTTTCATTGATAAAAGCTTCAGACTCGCAGACTGCAAAGGCTCGAACGGGGGGGCCTGAAGGGCTTTCAGCACCATGGACAGGTCCCAGGGAGGAATAGAAGGAGAGCGCGAGGGGTTTAGCCTACGAGCGCCTCTTAAAAATCTAATAACCAAATCATGCTGGCCAACTGATCTGCCGTTGATAAGTGAGTGATGAGCAGAAATAGCAGCGATATCAACTTTAATGGTGGAGGGTGACAGCCTACCGTCTAACCTATGTTGAAGATATAAAAGCACGATGTTAATAGGGCATTCTCTGGGGTCCTCGCGTTGCGAAGAGCACCAGGTGACGAAAAGGTTCCATTTAAACGCGTAAGCCCGTCTCGTGGACGGAGCTCGAGCCGCGTCGATTGTGTTAGATACCGCTTGTGGTAAATCACCTAAACCTTGCGCGCGCTCAACGACCACACATGGAGATCCCACAGGTCGGGGCGCGGGTGCCATAATGTGCCCCCTCCTTGAGAAAGAAGGTCCTTCCTCAGGGGAATCCGCCAGGGAGGGGCTGTCGCGAGGAGCATTAGCTCTGGAAACCAATTCTTGCTCGTCCAATATGGGGCGATCAGTAAAAGGCTCTCCTCGTCCTGCCTGACTTTGCACAATGTCTGTGCGATTAAGCTCACTGGGGGGAATGCGTATTTGCGCATCCCCCGAGGCCAGCTGTGCGCCAAAGCGTCCACGCCGAGGCTGCCCTCGGTTAGTGAATAAAATAGGCGACAGTGGGTATCGTCCGGCGACGCAAACAGGTCTATCTGCGCACGACCGAACTTCTTCCAAATTAGCTGGACCGTCTGGGGGTGGAGTCGCCATTCGCCGGGGCGCGCAGCTCGAGAAAGCGCGTCCGCCGCTGTATTGAGCGAGCCCGGAATGTGAATGGCACGAAGGGACCTCAGATGCTTCTGACTCCAAAGGAGGAGATGACGAGCGAGATGCGACAGGTGACGGGAGCGCAAACCGCCTTGACGGTTGATATACGCAACGGTCGCAGTGTTGTCGGTGCGTACTAGTACATCCTTCCCTCGGAGCTCCGTAGCGAAGCGTACAAGTCCCAGATATACATGTACTGCCCACAACTCTCGGCAATTGATGTGCCAGTGCAACTGGGGTGCTGTCCACACCCCTGAAGCTGTAAGCTCGTCGTACGTGGCACCCCAGCCGGTGTCGGACGCATCTGTGTGTACAACAGCATGCTGAGCGATTTGTCTCATGGACACACCGGACCTGAGAAACGCGGGGTCCGACCACGGGGGGAATGTTAGGCGACACGCAGGTGTAATAGCTACACGATGGATGCCGGCGCGCCACGCTCTCCTCGGGACTCGATCGTGAAGCCAACGCTGAAGCGGTCTCATATGGAGCAGTCCGAGCGGTGTCACGGCCGCTGCTGCTGCCATATGCCCCAGGAGCTTCTGAAATTGTTTCAGCGGGACCGCATTCTTCCCTCGAAATGAACCGAGGCAAGTCAGAATTGACTGGACGCGCTCTTCTGTCAAACGCGCAGATAAATCGATCGAGTCCAGTTCCATACCGAGAAAAGAGATCCTCTGTGTGGGGCAGAGTTTGCTCTTTTCCCAGTTTACCCGAAGACCCAAACGGGCGAGATGCCGAAGCGTTAAATCTCTGTGCTCGCAAAGCGTGCGTCGAGAATGCGCTATTATAAGCCAATCGTCGAGGTAAGCCAATATGCGAACGCCGCTCTCTCTGAGGGGTTTTAACGCCGCCTCCACTACTTTCGTGAACACACGGGGAGAGAGGGATAGCCCGAACGGTAAAACTTTGTACTGGTATGCCCGTCCCTCGAATGCAAACCGGAGAAACAGTCTGTGACGAGGGAGAATGGACACATGAAAGTACGCGTCCTTCAGGTCTATTGCCGCAAACCAATCTTGGGGGCGAATTGAATTGAATATTTGCTTCGGTGTTATGATCCTGAAAGACCTCCTCTGCAGAGATCTGTTCAGAATGCGCAAATCCAAGATCGGTCGCAACCCACCGCCTTTTTTGGGTACTATAAAATACGGGCTGTAGAAACCCGACCTCATCTCGGTTGGAGGGACCGGCTCGATCGCGTCCTTCGCCAGCAGGACTTCGACCTCTGCACGCAGTACGTGTGCGTCGGACGCTTTCACCGTGGTGAAACGAACGCCCGAGAATTTGGGTGTGTGCCGGATGAATTGAATTTCGTAACCGAGGCGGACAGTGCGTAAAACCCAAGGAGACGGGCTGGGAAGCTGAAGCCAAGCCCCCAGGGACCGTACGAGGGGAATTAACGGCACTGCCGGGGTACCCGCGGTGGGGCGGCTGAGCGGGACAGGTGGTACTGCCGGTACGTCTGCTGAGACAGCATAAGTATCTACAGTATGAGTGTGTGTGTGACACTGACCTGAGCCCGCTGTGGGTGACGGTCATCTGGTCTCCTCAGCGGAGAGCACAGTAGAGTCGCAGTGCGCGTACGGGGCACAACAAAGCCATGGTTGGGTCTGCGTCCTCCGGAGGCAGCGCTTGCAAGCTCACCACTTGATCTCTGAATGGAGTGGTGGGAACTTTGGGCACGTAGCCTGGTCTGGGCCTCAATGTTACGCTCGAGGCAGCAGGACCAAACTGAAGGCACGAATCGTCAACAGAGAATGCATGTAAATCCCCTACTCTCTTCACTGAAGCCAATGCTAGCAGGGTCAGAGCTTTCATTGATAAAAGCTTCAGACTCGCAGACTGCAAAGGCTCGAACGGGGGGGCCTGAAGGGCTTTCAGCACCATGGACAGGTCCCAGGGAGGAATAGAAGGAGAGCGCGAGGGGTTTAGCCTACGAGCGCCTCTTAAAAATCTAATAACCAAATCATGCTGGCCAACTGATCTGCCGTTGATAAGTGAGTGATGAGCAGAAATAGCAGCGATATCAACTTTAATGGTGGAGGGTGACAGCCTACCGTCTAACCTATGTTGAAGATATAAAAGCACGATGTTAATAGGGCATTCTCTGGGGTCCTCGCGTTGCGAAGAGCACCAGGTGACGAAAAGGTTCCATTTAAACGCGTAAGCCCGTCTCGTGGACGGAGCTCGAGCCGCGTCGATTGTGTTAGATACCGCTTGTGGTAAATCACCTAAACCTTGCGCGCGCTCAACGACCACACATGGAGATCCCACAGGTCGGGGCGCGGGTGCCATAATGTGCCCCCTCCTTGAGAAAGAAGGTCCTTCCTCAGGGGAATCCGCCAGGGAGGGGCTGTCGCGAGGAGCATTAGCTCTGGAAACCAATTCTTGCTCGTCCAATATGGGGCGATCAGTAAAAGGCTCTCCTCGTCCTGCCTGACTTTGCACAATGTCTGTGCGATTAAGCTCACTGGGGGGAATGCGTATTTGCGCATCCCCCGAGGCCAGCTGTGCGCCAAAGCGTCCACGCCGAGGCTGCCCTCGGTTAGTGAATAAAATAGGCGACAGTGGGTATCGTCCGGCGACGCAAACAGGTCTATCTGCGCACGACCGAACTTCTTCCAAATTAGCTGGACCGTCTGGGGGTGGAGTCGCCATTCGCCGGGGCGCGCAGCTCGAGAAAGCTCCTCTGCAGAGATCTGTTCAGAATGCGCAAATCCAAGATCGGTCGCAACCCACCGCCTTTTTTGGGTACTATAAAATACGGGCTGTAGAAACCCGACCTCATCTCGGTTGGAGGGACCGGCTCGATCGCGTCCTTCGCCAGCAGGACTTCGACCTCTGCACGCAGTACGTGTGCGTCGGACGCTTTCACCGTGGTGAAACGAACGCCCGAGAATTTGGGTGTGTGCCGGATGAATTGAATTTCGTAACCGAGGCGGACAGTGCGTAAAACCCAAGGAGACGGGCTGGGAAGCTGAAGCCAAGCCCCCAGGGACCGTACGAGGGGAATTAACGGCACTGCCGGGGTACCCGCGGTGGGGCGGCTGAGCGGGACAGGTGGTACTGCCGGTACGTCTGCTGAGACAGCATAAGTATCTACAGTATGAGTGTGTGTGTGACACTGACCTGAGCCCGCTGTGGGTGACGGTCATCTGGTCTCCTCAGCGGAGAGCACAGACTCCGAGGAGGGTGCTGGTGGTCCCGTCTCCTCAGCGGAGAGCTGGAACTCCTCAGAACACCCGCTGGCGATAGAGGAGAGGGAGGAAGAGCATGTAAATGCCCGCTCACATCTCTCTCGATCCTCTGGAGACCTGGAGAAGGAATAGGAATGCACTCTTTTTGTGGTTTTGTGGGTGCTGGCTGAGAAGCCGACGGAACAGAAACAAAACGAAACCAAAGATTCTCCACCCGGCCCTCTACCGGTGGAGGGAGCGATGCCATCACCGTCTCCCGTAGAGTGATCCCATCCAAATCCAGGTCGCCCGTCTCAGGGCCGCTTCGATTTCCGTTTACCACGGGAAGCGGGTGGGGTGGGCGGGGCGGGCGGGGCGGGCTGTCGACGGCTGTTCCCCCTCCGTGGCCTGGAAGATGTTCTAGTGGGGGGGGGTAGAGCAGACTTTCAGGTTATACGCCGCTCGAGCGAGCACGGCCCTCCAGCCCTCGGCGAGGAGCAGACGGGCCCGCCGGCGCTGGAGGGCGAGATGCATGTCGCTTGCGCCGGGGCATGATCTGAGCGATCGCCTCCGTCTGCTTCTGGGCGGCGGAGAACTGCTGGGCGAAGGACTCCACCGACTCACCGAAAAGACCAGCCTGGGACACGGGAGCGTCTAAGAACTTGTTCTTCTCCGCGTCCGACATGTCCGCCAGACATAGCCATAAGTGGCGTTCCTGGACCACCATCGTGGACATGGCACGACCAATCGCCTGCGCTGTCACCTTCGTCGCGCGAAGAGCCAGATCAGTGGCAGCCCGGAGCTCCGAAAGGACAGGCGAGTCGTGTCCTCCCTCGTGCAGATCCCTCAAGGCCTTCGCTTGGTGAACCTGCAGCAACGCCATAGCGTGCAGGGCTGAAGCCGCCTCTCCACATGCCTGGTGGGCAGCGCCCGTTAAACCGGAGGACTGTCTGCAGGCACGAGAGGGGAGGGTTGGGCGGTCCTTCCAAGAGGGAGCGTTAGCCGGACACAGCTGCATCGCAACCGCGCGCTCCACAGGAGGGATCCCCGTATAACCCTTAGCGGCTCCGCTGGTGAGGGAGGTGAGGGGGGAGGGCTGAAATGGCCGTAATCTGGTAGAAAACGGCGACTTCCAGGTTCTAGTCAGCTCCTCGTGCACCTCGGGGAAGAAAGGCACCGGTGGAGAGGGTTGTGAAACCCGGGCAGCTCCAAAGAACCAATCATCCAGGCGGGACGGCTCGGGCTGAGGGGGGGGGGAACCCACTCTAACCCTACGGTCTCCGCCGCTCGAGCGAGCACGGCCACCATCTCTGGATCGAACTCCGGCGTCCCAACCCGACCAGAGGGAGGAAGGGCGTCGGGGTCCACGTCAGGGGGAGGAGGCCCACCCTCGGATGCTGCGGCGTCGGTGGACCCGGAGGGAGGCACGATGGATTCTAGAGTCATCGTAGAACACGACGCTGAAGTCTCCATCGGCACATCAACCGGCTGTGGATGAGGAGGCTGAGAGCTGGAGGAAGAATCCCCCGACCGGCTCAGCACAGTGATGCGGAGGTCGTCTTTAGAGAGCTTCACGGCCGCACCGTGGCGGCGTTCAGCACTCATATGACGAGGGTTGCGCTTTTCCCGGAGGAAAGACAACCGTCTCCGCAAATCCACAAGGGACATGTTCTCGCAGTGAGAACACTTACCCTCAGCGAACGCTGCCTCTGCGTGCTCGATGCCCAAGCACGAAAGACAACGCTCGTGACCGTCCTTCGGACCCATGTACTTGCCGCACCCAAGATCGCACGGACGAAAAGCCATCCTGAAAAGGACGCTGATGTCCGGATATACGAGAGAGTGGCTGCCTTTAACAAGGCACAAAGCTCTCTCGTATCACTCTTTTAGGGAAATTCACTCAGATGCTTAGTTGATGAGCGCACAGGAAGGCAACGCACACACTAAACTCAAAACAACAAACAGGTGTAGAGCCGTGGAATTAAGCGAAGCGTCCGCTGTGGTACTGCTAGTCCAACCAACTTCAGCAATCAAATCCCCACAGAGTAAAGTAGCTTCTCAGTAGCAGATACTGCCGGCTTTCGAAGCGATAAAAAGCTAATTTCCCTATTTGCACCTGCTGCTTATATACGCACCTGGCGGGGCGGCGCCAGCATTATGCAAATATCTCAATGCCAAGTTCATTGGCGTTTTAGTAGTATTCGAAGCAGATTGGTCTCTCTAAGCGAGTTCCCAATTCGTCGGTCACGACGTGACGTCGTAGTGACCGACTGAAAGGGAACAGAGAATGTCTGAGTGTATTGGGTTAGCTAGCGCACTGTGATTGGCTCATCGCGTTTGGGGGCGTGGTTTAGCCATAGGTCAAGTTTGATTCTGTCATAGTTATGCAGCTTTAGTTTCCAGGTTATATTGCAGCTAACATTGTCTAAATTCCTCTTCACTGCAGGTGCAGTCAGGCAGAATCCACAAACACAGGCGTCTACCCAAAAGGAGATCGAACGAACCATTATAAAATGGCTGCATCTGGCTGGAGACCGTGATGGTGGGAGGAGGGAGCGAATGAAACGCCCTTGGCCACTCAAGTACAATTACAAGAATAAGCGTCGTTCATATGGTTATTGTGCTAATTGTCCGGTTCCAATAAAAACAAAACAAAAAAAAATTCTGTAATATAAATTACAGATAACATGATATACAAGT
Source organism: Paramisgurnus dabryanus (assembly GCF_030506205.2). NCBI lineage: Eukaryota > Metazoa > Chordata > Actinopteri > Cypriniformes > Cobitidae > Paramisgurnus > Paramisgurnus dabryanus. The sequence goes on along the minus strand of NC_133358.1, from coordinate 6,381,940 downwards.
TCATTGTATGATAATAATAAAAACATATTTGTTACATATTTGTAGTAGTTTTGTTTATTGGGGAAACAGATGGCTTTTACATAAAATAAATATCATTATTATAATATTATTCTTGTGTGTAATACCATTTGATTTGTTTTAAAAAGTATATTTGAAATAAATTAGGTGTGGTATAAATATGGTTAAATTCTGGCAGAATTCTGTCTTTTGGTCTGTCAGCCACATTTGGGCCACATAAAGACCGTCAGTTTTTTACTAAAGTCAGCCATACAATAATTACATGCAAGGACCACATGTTGGCCACAAAATTGTTTATTATATGGCTCACTGCTGGTAAAAGTATGATTGAGATTTGGTTCTGATGTGAATAAAAAGAAGTGGGCCAGATATGGGCCGGGGAACATTTTCTTAAGTGGGCCACAGGCCAGCTGTTTATTTGGGCCAGGTCTTTCCCAAAGGAAATTTGCTGACTGGGACTTGTACGATTAAAATCACTCCGCGCCAATAAAGATTACTGTTTGGCGCCATCTTGTGACAAACACTGGACAACCACCATTAAGAATGGAAAATGTTGACATTGATTTTAACATGTACGGAAAAAACAAAACATTTAAACAGTGGATAGAAGAACGAACAACGACAAGACACAGAGAGCTTACTGAGACTGAACTTGACAAAATGGAGTATGACAGCTACGAAGCCAACACACAAAAAAATACAGAATGGGCATTAAAACTTCTCAAAGACTGGCTAAAAGAGAAAAAAATGGAGACAGACAAGTATGAAGCAGAGGATCTTAATAAGGTATTACGATCATTTTATGCATCTGTGCAAAGTTTCGCTGAAGGATAAAAATTTTAACTTAAAACAAATATGCCAATAAAATGTTTCAAATTCATATTCATGTCCAGTTTTTTTTCTTATGTGGCAAGTGTAATAAGCGGGATAATGTAGAGGCAGCCTGTAGTTATCGCGAAATAAGCCCCTTAAGTTTGATACAAGACCCTCCGCTTCGCGTCGAGTCCTGATCACACTGTCGGGGCTTATTTCCGATTACTACCGGCTGCCTCTACATTATCCCTTACTTAGAAGAGCTTCTGTTAGAGTTTAGTGCTTACCACTGTTCAGAAAAATTTGCTTGGGTTATGGAAGACAGGATGATGTGTGTTTCATCACTCAGTGAGCAATGGCTATGGTGATGCCTGTACTGAGATCAGTCATTCAGACTCTTCTTAAATGCTCATCATATGTGTTGCATATAATAAAAAATATGTTAAATAGAAATTTAAGAAAAGAAGTTAATTTGTTGCTAAAAGTTAACTGACCTGTTCCCATAATTAGAAATAATGTGATATTGAAAGTAGATATCACATAGCATGACTTGACAATAACGCTTGTCCAGGAAGATAATTATTTTGGATGGACAAGAAAAAAAGTAATTTTACTTGCCTGGACAAGTAACTTGAATTTGCCATGCACACATCCGCGTCCACCAGGCTCATTTAATGTGGGGTCAGAATCACAGACTTGTCAAACCAGATCTGCAATATCACCTGGCATCCTGGCCACGCCTATTTCTCAGAACATATGTTAGAATGTCAGACAAAGAGAAATAGTTAACATGTCCATTTTACCCTCAACCATGTTTCCAGGTAAATAAAGGAAGCTTATAGATTGTAAATTATTGTTTAAATATTGTTTTTGTACATATAGTACTGCACTTGCATTAAAATGTGTTATTTATTTACAGTATTGCTGTATATGGCTCACTTGGGTTACATCAGCAAATATATTTGTAGAGATCAGATCGGGATAAATAAGCTTTAAACTCACCACTTTTTTCTTACTCTGTACAGGTGTAGTTGATCGGTACAAAGCGCAAGCAATTTGTCTATTGCTGTTGTTCATGTGGACAACCATGACGGTAAGTTCATGTAACATATTTAAGATCGATTAGTTGACTTGAACATAAATGTAGAGATTTTGAGTTAAAATGGTAAATGTTTATTATAAGCTGTATAACTTTTTAAACATTTATAGTCACTTTTTTTGCATTGCTTCTTCATTAATTTTTAGTTCTTTAGTGCAGTTTAGTCTTGAATTAGGATTCAGTTAATAATGGGTTTATTTTCAATAACTCAAATAAAATTTTATAATCTTTGTAACAACTCTGCTAATATTTTAAGTCACAGAGTGTACAAATATAATAAAGGGGATTAAGCTGTCCTTTATAACAGATAATATGAGAACACAGAATATACATGAAATGATGTATAGTCTTCTCATTCTCTTTTTCTGTCTTTAACCGCAACTTTTGCAGATATAAACAGAAATTAACAATAATTAACAATTTGGTGCTCAGTGCATATAGCGTAAATCGCACGGAACACTAATTTGAAGACAACTCGGCCGTTTCTCAATGTCAAGGATACTTCCTTGGCAGGACTAGTCCTTACAAGTCACTTCCTTCAGAGGCTAGGCGAGGCTCCTCTTAAGCATTCGGAGAACACGTTAATGGAACAGGCTAGCAAGTGCACGTCATTGCGTCAATGAAAGGTGTACTTTCTGCGCTGCGCGCATATGATTGTGGGTGATTTCCGCACGCGAAGAGCGCGAAGGATACACATATGCATCCTTTCCTGTATATGGGATATTTCTCAAACAAAGGACTCAGTCCTTGGCTGAAATTCCGAGGATCCTCAACATTGGAACAGTCCTTCGACCGATGTCGATGATGTAGCATCCTCGAAATCCTTCCTTGACATTGAGAAACAGCTCTGTTTATCATTTTTACAGACGTTAAACAAAAGACTTCAATCGCGGAGTAAAAAGAGTTTCCCCCATACCTACCGATGCAATGCAAAGTGAACTGAAAGGAAACTAGATTAGAGATGTCTTTACCGCGGTCAAGCCAGCCGCTGTTTGAAAATACATGGTCAAGCCAGCCGCATTTCAAATTAAGCGTGTGCGCCTATTACTATACATACGGTAATTTCAAGAAAAGCAGAAAGCACGTAGCCTGGTTAGCCAGACCTACATCAAGATGTAAGGTCTGGCAACTCTTCACACAAACGGCTCAATGCAAGGGGCGGGATATAAGGTTGTCCCTCAAAATGCCTCTGCACGCAATAGGATAGCGCTATGACCAATCAGAGCAACGAAGAACGAAGTTTTCAAGTAGGAACCGTCGCAGCTCTGTCGTCATCATGTTAAGCCCGCCCCACAGACGCTACACACGATGTGATTGGCCTGACCAAATTTTGGTTTTTGGAGCTGTTAAGTGTATTGTGAGTGCCTAGACTAAACCCTGGCAGCAAATATATTTTGCGGCCGCTAGGGTGCGTCTAGATTTCTAGGCTAGAAAGCACGCGCTTTTCAGAGCGCTTGGTTTCCTCTCGCTCGCTTTCTCTCTCTCTCTCTCTCTCTCTCTCTCTCTCTCTCTTTGTCTCTTTCTTTCTTTCTTTCTCTCTCTCTCTCTCTCTGTCTGTCTCTCTTTCTCTTTCTTTCTTTCTTTCTTTCTTTCTTTCTTTCTTTCTTTCTTTCTTTCTTTCTTTCTTTCTTTCTCTGTTTTTTTCTCTTTCTTTCTCTCTTTCTTTCGTTCTCTCTCTGTCAATTTTCAATTTAAAGAACTTTATTGGCATGATTGTGTCACTTACTATATTGCCAAAGCATTATACATAAAACAAGAAACATACAGTAACACAATATTAACAAACATTAAGGTGCAATAAGCTAAGGTGCTGGGTGATGGATGAAGTAGCTACTACTGCAAATAAAATAAAATAGAATCAGAGGATATTTGCAATATAAAGTAGACTTTGAAATATAAACATATGAAGTATACAAATGTACATTTATGGAGGCACATGAGAGGTAAAATAAAAGTACTGTACAAGATCAGGGCTGTAGATTATTTCTGATGGTGTGTGACTGATAAATGAATTTAGCAGCAGCTGATGGGTGTCTGTCTTCCCCCAGTAACATCTTCATTTGATCTGAATCTGAAGAGCTATGAAACTCTGCTATGAGCTTTGAGATTTTGTCTCTCTCTGTCCCTTTCTCTCTGTCTCTCTCTCTCTCTTTCTCTCTCTCTTTCTTTTTTCTCTTACTTTCTTTTTTCTCTCTTTTTCTCTTTCTTTTTCTCTTTCTTTCTCTCTTTTTGTCTTTCTCTCTTACTCTCTCTCTCTCTCTCTCTCTCTCTCTCTCTCTCTCTCTCTCTCTCTCTCTCTTCCTTTCTTTCTTTCCCTTTCTTTCTCTCTTTCTGTCTTACAGTATAAACACTTAATTTAAATAAAGTATAAAAAAACTATGATCTGTTTTTGAAGGGGACGTCCCATACAGTATGCATAGCTCATATTTAACCATTTCACTGCATCATTTTCGAAATATATACCATCACTCCACTTCAGAGGCCTATAAACACTTCATTTCAAAAGAGTAGAAAAAAAGGATGATCTGTTTGTGAAGGGGACGTCCCATACAGTATGCATACCTCATATTTAACCATTTCACTGCACCATTTTGGACATACTGTATATACCATCACTCCACTTCAAAGGCCTATAAACACTTCATTTCAAAAGAGTAGAAAAAAGGATGATCTGTTTTTTTAAGGGGACGTCCCATACAGTATGCATACCTCATATTTAACCATTTCACTGCACCATTTTGGACATACTGTATGTACCATCACTCCACTTCAAAGGCCTATAAACACTTCATTTCAAAAGAGTAGAAAAAAATTATGATCTGTTTGTGAAGGGGACGTCCCATACAGTATGCATACCTCATGTAGCAGCCAAATTTTACTGCTGCTATTGAGATGCTATGTTGTCTTTATTGCACTAGGTGTCGCTGTGTATCTGTGAATGCATCAGGTATATAGATAGGAAATGTATTGTTGAGGTCAAGGTGTTAACCCGGAAGGGCAAAGGGTTTTTGACCGTTCTACCGTATAGATATGTTTGTCATGCTGTTTTAATGTTTTGGAATAAATGGATTGCACTCTAAAGCAAGGACAACGCTTGGACTCTTCTTAACGGTAATTACAGTTTAAACGCGTCAACCAACTCATTCCGGGAATAACATCGTAGAAGATTAATAACGGTTAGATCTTCTACAACATTAGTCAAAAACCTGCCAGCAGTTGGGACTGTGTCGGTGAACTTATCTTTGGATCGTTTACACATTGGAATTACGAGTGCTGTTGGAAATCGCTTGGATGATAAGATCTAATGAAACTGGATTACACGGCGCCCAACGAGCAAAGGTAATGTAGCGCTATACTGTTTAATGGCCATTAACTGTGTGCACACATAAAGGGTAAATCCAATGCATTGGTAGCCGAACATTTAAATTGACTGTTGCGTTGAGCATCGTTGCTACGGACTATCGTTGATTGACTGATTATCATGGAAATTAATGTACAAACCGCTAGTAAATCTAACGTAACTAGCGATGCTAAAATACCGACTCCAAAACGAGAAATTAAGCTCACTGCAAAGGCTTTCGCTTGGAAACTGGACAAGTTACAAACTGATAGAAAGGCCAAGCTAAATAAAGCAAGCCTCATAAGGAAGTTAATTCAAGATTTAATGGTAAAAAATGATAAAACACAGGTCGAGAAAGCCCTTAAAGAATTGATTGAATTGTGTAATGAAATACAGTGTATACATGAATCTCTGTTGGAACTGTTACCAGATGTTGAAAGGGACAAACATATAACATGGTTTAAAGCAAAAATGATGTTTAATGATGAATGTATTACTGATGCAAAGTTGTGGGTTTCTCACTATGATACAGATTGTGGGTATGTTCATCCAATTCAGAATGTTGATTTAACTAATGACAAGGATGATGTTAATCCAAATGATAGTATTTCCAATGTTGACACGAGTAGTAAATGTTCAAGTCGAAGGAGTGGTATGAGTGGAGTAAGTACCACATCTTCAGCAAGGGTAAAAGCTGAAGCAGAAAGAGCTGCGCTTATAGCTCGTGCAGGGGCTTTGAAGGAAAAACATGCTTTGGAGGAACAGGAGCAACTGCTTAGGAGAAGAAGGGAAGAGCTGGATTTAGAAACTGAATTGGCTGCATCTACTGCCAAGTTGGCCGTATTACAAGCTGCAGACCTGAAAGATTCTCTCCAAGCACCCTCTGATGGCATGAATTCCTACTTGGAAAGTGAAAAACGGAAAGCGCAATCTGTTAATATCTTGAATCCTACAGTACAGGAGTATAAACCTGGATCCAGGAAACCAACGCAAAATATTGAGTCGTCAAAGGAACTGCTACCATCTATCGACCCATTACCATTAGATGTACGGAGAAAGGAAACAGAGCGGTGGTGTAAAGCTACGTCAAGGCATTGGTATAACCACAAAGAACAGCAACAGGAAAATAATATGATGGGAACATCTCAGCATTTTCATCACCATTCAATAATAGCACCATTGGAGGATGAGCAAAGGCAAGTCTCATACTATCCAAGCGGTCAAGACTCATCCAGGGACCTCCTTACCATCATGCACAGGCAAAATGATATAACTGCGGCGTTGGTACGACAGCAGCAATCATCATCTCTGCCACCTCGAGAAATTCCAACCTTTGAAGGCGATCCACTTCAGTATAGAGCATTCATTAAGGCCTTCGAGCAAGGAGTGGAGGATAAAACGGGAAAGGCAGACTGCTTATACTATTTGGAGCAGTTTACAAGAGGACGACCACGAGAACTGGTGCGTAGTTGTCAACATATGGCTCCAGATCGTGGTTATACAGTGGCAAAGGATCTTCTACAGGAACACTTTGGAAATCCTTATAAAATTGCAACCGCTTATATGGAAAGGGCTCTGGCATGGGAAACAATTAAATCTGAGGACATTAAGTCACTTCAAGCTTATTCCCTATTTTTGCATGGTTGCTGTAATGTAATGGAGGAGCTTCCGTATATACAGGAATTAGATATGCCAGTGAATATGAGAACTATCATTTCAAAGTTACCCTTTAAGATGAGGGAGCAGTGGAGGACCAAAGCGTATCCTGGAGGAATGCAACCAGTTCCAGAGAAAGAAGCACAAAGAAAAGATCAACTATTTAAGGGAGAAAGGAATATGCTTTGCATGTCTATGTTTTGGTCATATAAGCCGAGATTGTGAGCAGCGCTTGACATGTAAAGTGTGTGGTCGAAGCCACCCTACCTTGCTTCATATTAAAGGCCAAGCTGCAATGTTGGAGCAAGTAGAGGGATCTTCTAATAGCCAGTCAACCTTGTTTAAAACATGTGGCCGTACTAGGGCCGGAGAAGACCGATGTGCTCTGTCCATTTTACCCGTAAAGGTGAAATCCACAAAAGGGAATCGCATTATAAGAACATATGCCTTCTTAGATGCTGGTAGCTCAGCTACATTTTGCTCAGAAAGTCTAATGCAAAAGCTGAACATAACAGGCAGGAGAACTAACTTCCTGTTGAGGACTATGGGGCAAGAAAAGATTGTTCCAGCTTACTCTTTGACTGGTTTAGAGATATCTGATCCGAATAGTGATGAATTCCACAGCCTTCCAGAGGTTCTAACACAGAAAGAAATGCCTGTCACTGTTAATGACATGGTAACATCTGCAGATTTACTTAAATGGCCATACCTGCCAAAGGTGCACATCCCAAGTACAAAGGCAAATGTGGAGCTGCTAATAGGAACCAATGCACCCAAGATACTAGAACCTTGGGAGGTCATCAACAGCCATGGGCAAGGTCCATATGCTGTTAGGACAAAGTTGGGATGGGTCATTAATGGACCGTTGACTGAAAATGGTGGAACCTCAGAGAGGCAACTCCCTTCTGCTACAGTGAATAGGATCTCTCTGTGTAAGTTAGAAAACATGCTGAATGCTCAATATAACCATGATTTCTGTGAGAAATTCAGCGAGGAGAAGGAAATGTCAAGAGAAGACCATAAATTTTTGGAAATAATGGAACATTCAACTAATCTTCAGGAAGGAAGGTATTGTTTGAAACTCCCCTTAAGAAGGAAAGAAGTCTCATTGCCAAACAACTTTACAGTGGCCAAGCAAAGGATGCAGGGTTTAAAACGAAGGTTTCTGAACAACAAGGACTTGCATCAGGAATATGCAGAGTATATGAATAATCTCATCAGTAAAACCTATGCAGAACAAGTATCGCAACAACAGCTACCCGGCCAAAGTGGGAAGGTGTGGTACATTCCCCATCATGCAGTACACCATCCAAAAAAGGGCTCACTTCGAGTGGTGTTCGATTGTGGGGTCACCTTCCAAGGAGCATGCTTAAACAACGAGCTGTTACAGGGTCCTAACTTAACTAGCTCATTGCTTGGAGTACTTACCCGGTTTAGAGAAGAAACTGTGGCATTCATGGGTGACATTCAAGCCATGTTCCACCAAGTAAAGGTCGCTGAAGAGGACAGAGATTTTCTTCGATTTCTCTGGTGGCCAAATGGAGATATCACTAAAGATCTAGTGGAATATAGGATGACTGTGCATTTGTTTGGCGCAGCATCTTCTCCCAGTTGTGCTGCCTTTGCACTAAAAAAAACCGCTGATGATAACCAGTCCAAGTGTTCAGTGGAAGCAGTTCGATCTATTAATCAAAATTTCTATGTTGATGATTGTCTGAAGAGTTCTGCCACGGCTCAGGAAGCTATCCAGATGATTAAAGAATTAACTGCTTTATGTTCAAAGGGAGGCTTCCTCTTGGAAAAGTGGATTAGCAACAGTCGTGTTGTTTTACAAGCCATCGCCGAAGATCAAAGGGCCCAAGACCTAAAGGAGTTGGACCTAGATCGAGATAAGCTTCCAGTGGAAAGGGCGTTAGGCCTACAGTGGTGCGTGGAGACTGATACATTTAAGTTCAAGATGGAGATGAAGAAACAGCCTCTTACTAGACGTGGCATGCTGTCAATCACCAGTTCAGTTTATGATCCTATAGGCTTCCTGGCACCAGTCACCTTACTTGCCAAAATGTTACAGCAAGAACTTTGTAGGAGGAGATGTGGATGGGATGATGATTTGCCACCTGGTATTCTGCATCAATGGAAAGGATGGTTGGAGGATCTGGATTTGCTGGCAACATTTAATGTGACTAGGTGCATTAAGCCGGCAAATTTTGGGACAATTATGTTTGCCCAATTACATCACTTTGCGGATGCAAGCGAAGGTGGTTATGGAACTGCAACATATATTCGCATGTTAAACCCATTGGGCGACATTCAGGTTTCCTTTCTCTTGGGCAAGGCCAGAGTGACTCCACTAAAGGCCATAACTATTCCCCGGCTGGAGTTGACAGCTGCGGTTCTTGCTGTCAGAGTGGATTCAATGTTAAGAGCAGAGCTGAAACTTCAATTGAGTCATTCTGTTTTCTGGACTGATAGTACTTCAGTGTTGAAGTACATCAACAATGAGGATAGGCGTTTTCATACATTCGTTGCAAATAGAATTGCAGCTATCAGAGACGCATCTGAGCCATCACAGTGGCGACATGTTCCTACTCAAGATAATCCAGCAGACGATGCGTCAAGGGGACTTAAGGTGGCAGATTTATTGAAGAATGACAGGTGGCTGGAAGGGCCTGCGTTTCTCTGGAAGAATGAGGAGGACTGGCCTAAAGTTGTACTAGACACCCGTGTGGACCCCAGTGACATGGAGATAAGAAGGGAGACGACTGTAAATGCTATTAATGTGTGTGATGAGTTGAAGCCTACGGACTACCTCATGATATATTTTTCTGACTGGAGGCGGCTTAAGACCACAGTTGCTTGGTTTCTCAGAATAAAGTCTATGTTGTTGGATCAGAGTCGCTTGAGAAAGCGGTTGGAGACTTCTGTGACTGGTAAACTGAGGACAAGCAAACAAAATAGGATGACATCCTGGCACGGGATTTTAACGCTGGATGAGCTGTCAAGAGCAGAGGTGACTATCATTCGCTATTGCCAGCAACAACGATTCAACGAAGAGATTGCCGCACTATCAGCCCAAGCTACCATTAGGCGTCAGAGTCCTTTATACAGGTTGGACCCAGTTCTGGATAATGGACTCTTGAGAGTTGGAGGGAGATTGAGTAAAGGAGCAATGCCTGAGGAGGCCAAACATCCGTTCATTCTCTCAAAGGATCAGCATGTTTCTTTTCTCATTCTCAAGCATGTGCACCAGAGTTTGGGCCATAGTGGACGCGCACACACATTGTCTACAGTGAGGAAAAGGTTCTGGATTACAAATGCTAATTCTGCTGTACGTAAGGTCATCACTGAATGCAGCTTTTGTAAACGCTATAATGGTAGACCAATGGAACAAAAGATGGCAGACCTTCCAAAGGAGAGAGTCCTCCCTGATTTACCACCATTCACTAATACGGGAGTTGATTATTTTGGTCCAATTGAAGTAAAGAGGGGAAGATCGACCTGCAAGCGATATGGAGTTATATTTAGCTGTATGGCAAGCAGGGCTGTCCATATAGAAGTAGCAGGGTCATTGGAAACAGACGCTTGTATTAATGCTTTGCGGCGTTTCATCAGCAGAAGAGGACAAGTGTTACAACTAAGGTCTGATAACGGCACCAACTTCATTGGAGCAGAAAGAGAACTGAGGGAGGCTGTTGCTGCTTTGAACCATGTCCAAATTCAAGGAAAACTTTCTCAAGTTGGAATTCGCTGGAATTTTAATCCGCCAGCAGGCTCACATCATGGAGGGGTGTGGGAGCGAATGATCCGCCTGATAAGAAGGGTTCTAAGCTCCGTGCTACGACAACAGAGATTGGATGATGATGGGTTACATACAGTGCTCTGTGAAGTGGAAGCCATTTTAAATGATCGTCCAATCACCCAGCTTTCAGATAATCCAAATGATTTGGAGCCACTCACTCCCAACCATCTTTTGCTTCTGAAGGGTCAACCAGCCTTACCACCTGGAGTGTTTGGGCCCCATGATCAGTACACAAAAAGACGATGGAAACAGGTTCAGTACATTTCGGACCTTTTTTGGAAAAGATGGGTACGAGAATATTTGCCATTGCTCCAGGAGCGTCAAAAATGGAATCAGAAGAAAAAAAGTCTGAGTACTGGAGATATTGTGGTGATAATGGATCCATCAGCCCCACGGGGTTCTTGGCCCTTGGGTAAAGTTCTTAAGGTCTTTCCAGATAAGCAAGGTCATGTACGCTCTGTGAGGTTACAGACCAAGTCCAGTATAATTGAAAGACCTATAACAAAGTTGTGTTTGGTGCATGAGGTTTAATCATTTGTTATGTCTGTATGGCCTTAACAAATAGGGGCCGGTATGTAGCAGCCAAATTTTACTGCTGCTATTGAGATGCTATGTTGTCTTTATTGCACTAGGTGTCGCTGTGTATCTGTGAATGCATCAGGTATATAGATAGGAAATGTATTGTTGAGGTCAAGGTGTTAACCCGGAAGGGCAAAGGGTTTTTGACCGTTCTACTGTATAGATATGTTTGTCATGCTGTTTTAATGTTTTGGAATAAATGGATTGCACTCTAAAGCAAGGACAACGCTTGGACTCTTCTTAACGGTAATTACAGTTTAAACGCGTCAACCAACTCATTCCGGGAATAACATCGTAGAAGATTAATAACGGTTAGATCTTCTACACCTCATATTTAACCATTTCACTGCACCATTTTGGAAATATATACCATCACTCCACTCCAGAGGCCTATAAACACTTCATTTCAAAAGAGTCGAAAAAAAAGATGATCTGTTTTTGAAGGGGACGTCCCATACACTATGCACACCTCATATTTAACCATTTCACTGCATCATTTTGGAAATACTGTGCAGGGACGTGGCAGGATAACTGCCAATATGCCCTTCTCGACTCAAGTTGCCCTTCCGAGGTGGACATTTTTTAACTTTTACTTTGTACTTTGCAGCGTTCCTTCGTTACTGTATTTTAAATAATTACAAAATTTATATTTTATTTTTAAATTGCAGTCTCGTGTTTCTGAGGCATTCGCGAATTAATGAGTCGTTTGAATCGATTCTTTACAAAGCAAATGGGCCAAACGTTTTGAATTGGTTCGCAAATCAGTTTGAATGAATTGTTCAGATCGCTGCAAAAACGGAATCGTCTGATGCTATTTTACTCGTAGCCTTTGGGTGACGTGGATATGAATTTACCAATCTCACATGTACCCGCCATTATATACGCATGACCTGTTCGTCGTCAAACACATTTAAACGCACGCAGCCTCCAGAAGCATTGTAGCACAGACTGAAGAAAATCCATCGATGATTGACGTCTGATTCGCTGTATACTGTACTCAGTGGCGGTTCTACAAGGAGGCCAAGGGTGGCCCGTGCCTCTGTAGACATGTCCCTGGCCACCCCTGTGGCCACCCTGTGCTGACCAAATAAAAAAGTATACATTTATTTAGATTTTACACGCGAGCGCCAAAAGCGGAACTAATGCGACGCAACGTTCTACACGGGCGTATTAGAGCGGCGCACCCAACCACTGTAGCCGCCCTGCGGGTGCTGCTCGGCAAGTGTCTTAATTCGTTCCCAATCTCCCGTGCTGCGTCCGAAACCGCCTACTACATACTATATAGTACGCGAAAAGCAGTAGGCGAGGCGAGTAGTATTTCCAAATACATAGTATTCGAAAAACAGTATGCGAAAACTACCCGGATGACCTACTACTTCCGGTAAGATTTTGCAGTGTGCATACGATGGACGCTTCACTATCCCATGATGCCCCGGACGAGGAGTTATCCAACGAAGAAGAAGAGGCACGCGGCTGTTTTCGCGCTGAAATGAAATGACGGTATGACGACGAATGTCACCTGATGTAGCAACATGGCGGATGTAGTACGTCCGGATCTCATTCATACTACCAGGATTCATACTATACAGTACCTACTGTTTTAACGCTAAGTAAGTAGGTACTTCATCTAATTCAGTACTATACAGTATGCGGTTTCGGACGCAGCCCCGATGTAGTGAATGTCTATGCAGGTTTGGGCACTGGTAAGGACTCTAGCTCACTTCAACTTGGGACACTGTTCACTTGTTCTCCTGTGACGTGGCTGCTTAAGCACGTTGTGATCATTCACAGCTGTCACTCATCAACAACCGGCAAAACCAACATCTCTCTAACTTTTTAAATAGTACATTGTAAAAAGCGCTGTTATTATGCTCTTACATATACGTGCATAAAATTGGAGGAATATAATTAAATGTTACATATAAAAATTTTTACAATTTAAAATAAATATTATTTTAAATATTGATTAGATTGTGGTCCCTAACTGTCTAGCAATGTGTGTTTATATGTAAACTAAAACAAACGTTTTTCTTTATAAAATTTTGCATTTCATAAAGTTTATTGAGTAGGCTCGCATGATTTTCGGTTGCAGGGCTTTAGAAAAGATTCCAGCTCCTCTTTTCCACCTGCACTTACTCTTTTATTAAATAAATATTTATATGATTGTAATTTGTAAAGTAAAATAAAGTTTAAGGGGTGGTTTCCCGGAAGGGGATTAGACTAGTCCTCGACTAAAATAAATGTAAGATCTGTCCAAACTGAAAACAACTTGTACTGACATATCTTAAAATACATCAGAGCCCTTTGTTTTGCTTCAAAATGCACACAAGTAATGTTTTTAGTCAGGCATGTTTGTTAAAACTAGTTATATTTCCTAATTAAACTAAGGCCTAGTCCTGTCTTAAACTAATTCCTGTAACCACCCCTATAATCTTTAAATATAATTTCTTGCCATTTTATGTGCCCCTCTGGTAAAACACTGGCCCCTCCTTGGCCCCCCTAGTGAAATTTGTCTAGAACCACCACTGACTGTACTTTATGATGTAAGTGATTCTCACAAAACACACGTGACATGACAACATAAGAAAACATGAGTTTTGTCTAAAATCAGTTTTTATCATGTGTAAACTGTCAATGTCCTCAGACCATCTTAGGAGATTCTAACTTTATACATAATGAATGCAAAACCAGTGGTGTAGTCTAGATTTTTGTAGTGAGTATACTGTGATTTTCCCTCTCACCCTTATGCTTACTCGTCCTAGCGCGACACCTCATAAGCACCACCACACTCACAGATGCATACAGTATAGATATTCATGTAACTAAGAGCATTCTGAAAGTGTACTCATAACACATAAACTGAACGTGTTATCAACATGTCAGTTTATTATAAGAAAAAAGACTTTAACAGCCAACGGGTTTACAGCTGGGGAAACTGGACTGATTTTTAGACTGGTTTAGTGTTAATCAACATCTAACTCGGGGACAAAAGTTATTTAACTGTTAATTAAAATTAAATAAATCTTCAATCTGTGGCTAATACATGCATTAAAGGAGAAAAAATATTCAAATCTTTCAATAGCTATTATCTGACAACTATTGATAACATTACCATGTGTAATTTAATGGTGTAAATGTTTTTAATGAATACACATTTAAGATGACCATGAATGAACTCTAATTTGCATAGTCATTGATATAAAAGCTTATTTTTGCATATAATAAGCATTGTCTAAAAATGAAAATAGGCTTATACATAATTATTATTACAAGACCATCATGTAGCCTAATATTAGACACCCAAACCAAACAGAAGTTTAAGATCATATACATCTTGAACGTAGATATATAAATGAACACAGAGAATGGAAGTTTAACACTGTGAAGCACAAGCAAACATGCAGAGCAACTGAATTGCAGTTAAAAACCATCAGGATATTATCAAGGGCTTATTTTATTGCATTTGGAGCCTTACCTCCAGATAAAGTAATAAACTGGACTGATGATTTAAATGTTGTTTACTCACATGTGCGTTGTAAACTCTATGGATTTTATGTTGCAGCACTCGTTCACTTCTCTGGACTGTGTCGCGTGAGCAGCTACACTGCAGGTTCGACTTCATTTGGCGCTAAGCAGACCTCTTGGTGATGTCAAAGTACCGCGAGAGCGAGTCAAAGCAGATTTCTCCATGTGATAACTGGAGTCTCTCTCGCGGTACTTTGCTGTCACTCGCGTCACTATAGTAATCTGATTTCATAGAAATTCATACGCCGATCGGATCGCGCAGTTCGGCATGAAGTATATAGCCTAATATGTATTTCAACCCGCTAAAGTAGCAATTGTAGCATGCTAATGGTCAATGCTTCACATCTATATTATGACTAAACTTTAAAAATGTCACAAAACCATGCTGTTACGCATCCTCGCGCTATTTTTAGTGGGTATACGGAAATCCTTGACAATTTCTAGTGGGTATACGGCGTATACCTGCGTATCACGTAGACTACACCACTGTGCAAAACTCTTTGTCAGTTTACTGATATTTCAGCTATAAGCTACATCAACATTGAAACTAGAGTTAATTTGTAATGCTTGTCTATTCTGTGTTTGTATTCTTTTTTCTGTAGCCTACTGTTTGTGTATGTTGCAGTTTTACACATAATGTACTGTACAAGTGCTCATAAGTATTCCTCTGTTTATACAAAACATTATACAAAAGTACAGAATCTGTCACATTATTTTTGTTTAAAGGAGCTGTCCGCAGTGTTTCTACTTAAATTAATCCCTTTTCAATTGCCTTTGTGTGAAGGGGTTGTAATCTCAAATTTAAATGATCCACTTTGCGGGTTTTGCTATTACCTCTGAAAAAAAATATTATTATTTTATGTGAAAGTATTGGGCCGGA
This sequence comes from Paramisgurnus dabryanus, assembly GCF_030506205.2. NCBI lineage: Eukaryota > Metazoa > Chordata > Actinopteri > Cypriniformes > Cobitidae > Paramisgurnus > Paramisgurnus dabryanus. Next base: position 6,366,231 of record NC_133358.1, on the reverse strand, counting down.
TTTGGCATGAAATCCAGTGACGTCACCTGCATGCGCGCTCCCGAGCCTCTCGCCTCGTCTTCTGACTTTGCGCTCAACAGCGACGACACTGATAACAGACTGAAATGACCTGCTCCCAGCACAACACAAACTCCACATATTGTGAAGAAAAAAAGTTATTTGCTGAAGCCCGTAAGGCCAAACGTGAATCGGATCAACTTCTGACAAAAACACGGATTAACATTGGCAGGGCATTTGAATTATGGAGAAACCTCTCCTTTGTTTTGTGTATAAAAACAGATCCGGAGTTGGATTTCATCCTTTTGGACAGGTAAGTTAACATTACTACAAAGCATGTCAAATATATTTCGATTATGTGCTTTAGTTTTTTAGATGTTGTTTCGGTTTGCTAGCCTTCGCTTTAGAGTGTTTGCCCAGCCGTCGTCGATCGATGACGTAAAACTGCGGACGCATTTGTTTGCGTGCGTCCGCTTTTAAAAGTCTTTAAACTCGTACAGTCTGACATTGATGGAAACTGAGATTATACAGTGTGACATGGACTTAACTACGATATTGATCGTACAGTGTGGCAAGCAACAACCCTAAAGGACTATTTAAAATAGCACAGTATATACCGGGCTTTACTGTTATACTGAAATTGTTCAGTGTAGTTCACTAATCGTTTTCGTTATCTTACCGTAAATTTACCTACGTAACACCACATTACATAGGCTAAATGCAGTCAATTAAACGTTGCAGTGGGAGTTTACCTGAGTTTCCAGCATGTTGTGTGATGCTTTCTCCGGTGTGTTACATCTCAGTCTGGCCGTCGCTTATGAGTTCGAGCACGCGCTTGTAAACTTATTGGTTGCAATCTGAAACATCACCGCTAGAGGCCACTGTAAATTACATACAGCGCCTTTAATGGGCACTGAGCTGTGTCCTGATTGTTGCAACCCTATATGAAAAGCATAAAATGTGTAGGATCAGTTTGATTCACTTATATTGTGTTACTGTATGTTTCTTGTTTTATGTATAATGCTTTGGCAATATAGTAAGTGACACAATCATGCCAATAAAGTTCTTTAAATTGAAAATTGACAGAGAGAGAACGACAGAAAGAGAGAAAGAGAAAAAAACAGAGAAAGAAAGAAAGAAGGAAAGAAAGAAAGAAAGAAAGAAAGAAAGAAAGAAAGAAAGAGAAAGAGAGACAGACAGAGAGAGAGAGAGAGAAAGAAAGAAAGAGACAAAGAGAGAGAGAGAGAGAGAGAAAGCGAGCGAGAGGAAACCAAGCGCTCTAAAAAGCGCGTTCTTTCAGCTTTTCTTGAAATTACCGTGTGTATAGTAATAGGCGCACACGCTTAATTTGAAATGTGGCTGGCTTGACCATGTATTTTCGAACAGCGGCTGGCTTGACCGCGGTATGTCTTTGACGAGGAAGTATAAGAATTACATCAGAATTACTATGATTTCAATTGCTGACATGATGTTCACCTCAATATTAAAGCTATTAAGTTAATATTTTCAAAGAATGTTCTTTACATTATAAGTCCCAAAAAACATTGGTCCGACCGCAACGTCATGTCCCTGGTCAAAAATAGTTGCGGTATGACGGCATAAATCGGTGAAAATATGTAACACAGAACATTTCATAAAAATGCATTCAGATACATTTGTACATGTCTATAGTTCTATGGGGTTGCATGTATAATTGTTACTTTGTCTTTTAGCTACGTGTACTTCAATATATATACCCTGTTGTGAACGGTTGTAAGAGGACGTGACGTCTTTTACACATGCATTTATAGTCCATCATGACCCTCTATAAAAAAAATCATAAACCTTCTATGAAGTCATTGTGAAATAAGCAAATGCTTTGCTTATACCTTAGTTAATACTCCAATAATTAATTTACGTGCACAAATTTACTTCAGCTGGGTTTTTACAGGCAGGGTCACAATTATCTAGTGCATGAATAAAGGCTTGCCACTACTTTTAGAAAGAAAGGGAAGATTTGAAATTGGTCTAAAATTAGTAAGCTCTCCCTGGTCAAGGTGTAGCTTTTTAATGAGCTTGAAAGCTGTTGGAATGTGTTTTTAACATTGAGTACGTTTACATGCACAGAATAAGCGGATAACTATCAAAAATCTGCTTATAACAGAAAACTTTTTTCATGCGTTTACATGCAAATCAATAACCCGGCTATGCAGACAACAGAGTTTACATGGGACTTGAATAATTATCAGCTTTCTCACAGGCAGTGACGTCACCACCTATAGTACACAATAGTCGTTCAAAAAGTCAACGGCATATCTGTATTAAGCTGTACTGTTGTATCTCTTCTCGGGTCTGCAGAACCTGTAAATGTAACATGAGCTTCTATTTTAACAGTTTCTCTGCCAACTGCTTTAATCGAGCAGAGACTTTTATGCGTTACTTTGCGCTTACTTCCGCGTGTGATGTTTATCTTTTATACGCGGAGATATGCGCACATGGACAAAATCGTGAGAAAGCCGGTTAAGGTGTTTACATGCCACGCGAAATCTACCTGTGCCGATCGGTATTTGCTTACGCCGTTTATGGGATTTCCCCGATAAAGGAAACCCGTTTTACGCGTTTACATGACCCCGCGTGTTATCAGTTTATTAAGCATAATCGGCTTAAGACTGTGCATGTAAACGCACTCATTGAGTTAATTCTATTTTGTGCCGGGTCTAACACTATAGCCCTTATAAAAATTAACCTTTTTTTTTTTGTGGTGAAAAAATTAACCTTTTTTTTGTGGTGAAAGTGTAGTAATCATGTTTTTTGGTGTATTGATTACTATTAGCAAAACCATGGTTTTACTGCTGTTTCTACTTCCTGAATGCAGTGCGAGCTGAACGCGCTTACATCACAGAGCAGCAGGTGTCAGATATCATTTAGCCTATTACTGAGTGTCCGAGGCGAGCTGACTGACAATGACGATGGCAGAAGCCGCGTGCTTTTTTTGTTTTGTTATAATATACATATAACGTTTAATATAAGCAAAATCATATAGTTGTAGTGTTTTTTATTAAGAATAATACAATAAACTTATAGTTTATTGAGTTTATTGAGTTTATAATACTATAATATTGGCAGTCTTGTCTCAAGATTATATGGAAAATTAAATGTCAAATAATCAATTTAATTTAATTTTTCAATTTGGCCGGAATGATTCAAATTTGTGACATCTTTTTCGATTTAATTTCGAAAGCCAAATTTTAACATTTGAGTTTTTTCTGTTGAACTATTGTTTTCTACTTTAATATTGATAAGATATGTACTAGATGAGGTAACTGGTGCCCTGTATTTGTTTGTTCGAAGAACAGCAATGTATCCTTCCCCAGCCAACATTGAAGGTGGGGCCCATATGGGCTTCCTATGTGGGCCCTATATGGGTTTGTCCATGGGTTCCACTATGGCCCCACCTGGGTTGCCCACATGAATTTGATATAGAAACTGAGTGGGGCTTATGTGGGGCCCAGCTGGGCAACACACATGGGGCCCATATTGGCCCCACCTAATGAAGCCCACATTATTTACCAGGGCTCAGTATGGGTTTTTAATGGGTACTGGACTGGTCCCTTATTATGTAATAATTATACTTATAATGCTTAATTGTAATTTACTTAAGTAATATATTTGTTTTAAATTGAAAACCGATAAAAGCAAAAAAAAATTCAGTTCGGTAAATATCAGTTTTCAGCATAAATATTCAAAAGTTCATTCATCTGTAACATCACAAAAAATGAAGGAGGTGCAATATGAAAATGAAATAAAAAACGTCTCGGTTACGGATGTAACCCTCGTTCCCTGAAGGAGGGAATGGAGACGTCACATCGTGACCGACAAATTGGGAATTGGGAACTCGCTTAGAGAGACCTGTCAGGAATGGGGGTGGATGAACCCAAGTGCAGACAGCTCTCAACTCAAAAGACTTTTATTTTATAACAAAAACACCCTCGAGGGGGTAAACAAGGCAAGAATAAAATAATAACAAACAGGGCAAAACGAGACAGACTCCTGACAATGACACACGTACATACAATGATACCACAAAGACAAGAGACACAATGGCATTTAAATAGGGGAACTAATTAGGGGACAATAACCAACAGGTGAGGAAACTAATCATACATAATCAGGATACAGGAGGGTAAGGTTAAGACTAAAGACATGAGAGCACGTGCCACACATAACAAATAGGTCACGTGACTCTCCACACAAACACTTATATGAGGGTGTCAGGATCCTGGTACTAGAAACAAGACAAAACACATATAATGACATTCAGGATCCTGACACTACCCCTCCTTTAAAGGATGCCACACGGCATCCCCACACAACAGTACATGACAAAACAATAAACAAAGTCCAAAGGCCAGAAGGCCGACAGTGCCCAATGTCCGGACCCCCGAAAACAGAAGGCGGGACAGACGGTCTCCGCCCAGGAAGTGGGCCCGGAACCCAGCACCGCTCGGCCCGCCGACCTTGAACAGGACACTGGACATGCCGTACAGGAACGCTCGCGGGGCTCACTGACCAGTGACAATCCCGGAGCTTGCTGGCCGATCCTCTGTCGCGGGGCTCGCTGAACAGAGCTCCATCGCAGCGACAGTCCGACGTACAAACACTCCCACGGGATCCGCCGACCAGGAACTTCCCGCGAATCTCACCATCCTGGCACTTATCCGCGGGGCTCACCGACCAGCACACTCCCGTGGGGCTCGTCGATCCGGATCTGTCCCGCGGAGCTCCCCGAACAGGAACACTCCCGCGAAGCTCGTCGGCCAGTAGCCCTACCGAAGACCCCACCGATCAGGAACACACCCGCGGGGCTCACTGCACGGCCACAGGAACACAACTCCACAGACAACAGCAGGACGGGGCAGGACTGGACAGACAGCAGGACGAAGCAGGACTAGACGGACAGGAACACTAGACGGGGTCAGACTGAACAAGGTAACCAAAACCAAAACAGAGCTGTCTGCTGGGTTCAAGAATGGTGGTATCATTCTGTCAGGAATGGGGGTGGATGAACCCAAGTGCAGACAGCTCTCAACTCAAAAGACTTTTATTTTATAACAAAAACACCCTCGAGGGGGTAAACAAGGCAAGAATAAAATAATAACAAACAGGGCAAAACGAGACAGACTCCTGACAATGACACACGTACATACAATGATACCACAAAGACAAGAGACACAATGGCATTTAAATAGGGGAACTAATTAGGGGACAATAACCAACAGGTGAGGAAACTAATCATACATAATCAGGATACAGGAGGGTAAGGTTAAGACTAAAGACATGAGAGCACGTGCCACACATAACAAATAGGTCACGTGACTCTCCACACAAACACTTATATGAGGGTGTCAGGATCCTGGTACTAGAAACAAGACAAAACACATATAATGACATTCAGGATCCTGACAAGACCAATCTGCTTCGTATACTACTAAAACGCCAATGAACTTGGCATTGAGATATTTGCATAATGCTGGCGCCGCCCCGCCAGGTGCCTATATAAGCAGCAGGTGCAAATATGGAAATTAGCTTCTTTTCGCTGAGAAAGCTGGGAGAATGTGACCGGCCGATAAACAGCAGGGGGCAGCCCTGTGGCGACGGGATTTGACGTCTCCGTTCCCTCCTTCAGGGAACGAGGGTTACATCCGGAACCAAGACGTTCCCTGAAGGAGGGAATGGAGACGTCACGTCGTGACCGACGAATTGGGAATCCCTACCAAAATGCCACTGAGGGCTGACCTCTTCCAGTGTCTGCGTAAAGCCCTCCGGTTCCACTTAAGGAGAAGGAGAATTAGGTTTTAAGGCAGAAGGCCGGGCACTAGATGTTCCTTAACCCCACCATAGTGCCAGCAACTGGGAAGCTCCCTATCTGAGCGGTATAGGAACGCTGCGGAAGCCACCACCCCGTTAAGGGCTAATGGTGGGCGAAAGTCAACCGTAGTTGAGGAAAAAAGACAGCCGTGGCTGTGTAAGCAAAGCATTGCTCTGCTGAGGGAAACGTGGGCTAGTAGGATTAACCCCACGGAAAATACTCACAAAGGAACCCGGTGGGACGCAATGTGGAGCCCGAGCCAGACACAAAGGTTCGCGAGGATACAGCTAGTGAAAGGCTGACACCCAATGCTCCGCAACAAAGGCTGCCAAGGCAGCGGAGGAAGAGCAATTCAAACCATTACGCATTTTTGCTCTGATGGCCTTCCTTACTAAAACTCAATTTGGAGCACCAGTCAGAGGCTGCGAGCCGACTTGCGAGTCTGCAAGCCGACTTGCGAGTCTGCTCTCCGTGCTCTCCCTGGTGAGGAAAAAACACGAGAGGATAAAGGCTCGATACGAACACTGTAAATTCTAATGAACGTATTAGGTGTCGCCCAACCAGCAGCTCTGCAGATGTCTGTTAGCGAGGAACCACGGGCGATAGCCCAAAATGAGGCAACACTCCGTGAGGAGTGCGCTCTCAATTAAAGGGACAAGAGATACCCTGCCGATTATAAGCCAGGGCGATAGTAACAACTATCCAAAGAGACAACCTCTGCTTAGTGACAGCTTCCCCTCTCTTCTGACCATGGTAACAAACAAAGAGCTGATCTGAGGTCCTGAGGCTTTGCGTGCGAACCACGTGGAGTCGCAGTACGCGTACGGGGCACAACAAAGCCACGGTTGGGTCTGCCTCCTCCAGAGGCAGCGCTTGCAAGCTCACCACCTGATCTCTGAAGGGAGTGGTGGGAACTTTGGGCACGTAGCCTGGTCTGGGTCTAAGTGAGACAGCAGGACCAAACTAAAGGCACGAATCGTCAACAGAGAATGCATGTATTCTCTTCACGGAGGCCAATGCTAGCAAGGTCAGAGTTTCATTGACAAAAACTTCAGACTCGCAGACTGCAAAGGCTCAAATGGGGGACCTGAAGGGCTTCAGCACCATGGACAGGTCTCAGGAGGAATAGAGGGAGGGCGCGAGGGGTTTAGCCTGCGAGCGCCTCTTAAAATGTAATAACCAAATCATGCTGGCCATCATGATCTGCCGTTGATAAGTGAGTGATGAGCAGAAATAGCAGCGATATCAACTTTAATGGTGGAGGGACAGCCTACCATCTAACCTATGTTGAAGATATAAAGCACAATGTTAATGGGGCATTCTCTGGGGTCCTAGTGTTGCAAAGAGCACCAGGTGATGAAAAAGGTTTCATTAAGCGTGTAAGCCCATCTTGTGGACGGTGCTCGAACCGCGTTGATGGTGTTAGATACCGCTTGCGATAAATCACCTAAACCTTGCACGTGCTCAACGACCATACATGGAGATCCCACAGGTCGGGGCACAAGTGCCAAATGTGCCCCTTCCTTGAGAAAGAAAGTCCTTCCTCAGGGGAATCCGCCAGGGAGGGCTGTCACGAGGAGCATTAACTATGAAAACCAATTCCTGGTCGTCCAGTACGGACGATTAATAAAAGGCTCTCCTCGTCCTGCCTGACTTTAAGCTCACTGAAAGGAATGCGTATTTACGCATCCCCCGCGGTCAGCTGTGTGCCAACGTATCCCTTGGTTAGTGAATAATATAGGCGACAGTGGGTATCGTCCGGCGACGCAAACAGATCCATCTACGCACGACCGAACTTCTTCCAAATTAGCTGGACCGTCTGGGGGTGGAGTCGCCATTTGCCGGGGCGCGCAGCTCGAGAAAGCGCGTCTGCCGCTGTATTGAGTGAACCCAGGATGTAAATGGCACGAAGGGACCTAAGATGCTTCTGACTCCAAAGGAGGAGATGACGAGCGAGACGCGACAGGTGACGAGAACCTAAAACCGCCTTAACGGTAAATAACGCAACAGTCGCAATGTTGTCGGTGTCGGCTAATACATCCTTCCCTCGCATATCCATAGCGGAGCGTACAAGTCCCAGATATACAGCGCACCGCTCGCGGGAGTTGGGGTGCTATGCACACCCCTGAGACTGCAAGCCCGTCATACGTGGCTGATCATCCCGTGCTGAGGGCATCCCATGCTACAGAATGCCAGGAGACCCCTCAGGGGCATATCTTGCTATCAGAAATGCTGGGTCTACCACGGGGTAAAATTGAAATGACACGCAGGTGTAATGTTTACACGGTGTATGCCGGTGCGCAACGCTCTCCTCGAGACTCGATCGTAAGCCAACGCTGAAGCGGTCTCATATGAAGCAGCTCGGGCGGTGTCACAGCCGCAGCTGCTGCCATATGTCCAGGAGCTTCTGAAATTGTTTCAGAGGGACCGCGTACTTCCCTTGAATTAAACCGAGGCAAGTCAGAACTGACTGGTTGCGCGCTCTTGTAAAACACGCCAATTAGTCGATCGAGTCTATTTCCATACTGAGATAAAGGATCCTCTGCACGGGGCAAAGTTGCTCTTTCCCAGTTGACCTGACGACTTAAACGAGCGAGATGCCGAAGCATTAACTCTGTGTTCGCGCACGTCTGCCAAGAACGGGCTATTATAAGTTGACGTAAATATAAGCAGAATGCGAACAATGCTCTCTCTGAGATTTTAATGCCGTGACTAGCACTTTCATGGAGACACGGGGAGAGAGAGACAGCTCGAATGGTGTACTTAGTATTAATATGCCCACCCCACGACGCAAAGTAAAAAACGGTCTAAGGCGAGGGGAGATGGACACATGAAGTACACGTCTTACAGGTCTAAGGCTGCAAACCGATCTGAATATTGAAATACGAGCCTCGGCGTTATCATCCAAAAGGATCACCTTTGTAGAGCTGGTGCGTAAATTAAAATCGATCGTAACCCGCCGCGTATTTTGGGTACTATGAGATAAAGGCTGGAAAAACCCTATCATCATCTCGGTAAGAGGGACCGGCTCGATACATCCTTCGCCAGCAGGACATCGACTTTTGCACGCAGTACATGTGCATCGGACGCTTTCACTACAGTGAAATGAAAGCCCGAGAATTTTGGGGTGTGCCGGTAATTGTATTTCGTAACCGAGGCGGATCGTGCGTAAAACCCAACGAAACGGGCTGGGAACTGAAGCCAAGCACCCAGGCACCGTACGAGAAGAATTAACGACACTACCGAAGTACCCGCGGTGGGGCAGCGAAGTGAGACAGGTGGGACTGCCGGTGCGTCTGCTGTGACAGCATAAACATCTACAGTATGTGTGCGTGACACTGTGCAGACTCCGATGAGGGTGCTGGTGGTCCGATCTTCTCAGCGGGGAGCTCGGACTCCTCAGGTCACCAGCTGGCGATAGAGGAGAGGTAGGGGAGCTGGTGTGTGCCCGCTCACGGCTCTCTCAATCCTCCGGAGACCTAGAGAGGGAAGAGGAATGCACTCGTATGTGTGGTTAAGTGGGTACCGGCTGAACAGCCGGTGGAACATATGCAAACCAAGGATTTTCCACCCGACCCTCTACCGGGGGAAGGAGCGCCATCTCCTGAAGAGGGATCCTCTGCCAATCCGGGTCGCCTGTCACTGGCCACTTATACTTCTCGCATCCAAGATCGCACGGACGAAAAGCTATCCTGAAAAGGACGCTGATCTCCGAATATACGAGAGAGTGGCTGTCTTTAAAAAGACACAGAGCTCTTTTAGGGAAATCACTCTTTAGGTGCTCAGCTGATGATGCGCACAGGGAGAGGCAACGCACACACTAAACTCAAAACAAAAAAGATGCAGAGCAGTGCTGTGTTAGTACTGCTTGTCAATCAACTTCGGCAACCGTTCCCAGAAGAGCAAGTAGCTTCTAAGTAGCAGATAATGCCGGCTTTCGAAGCGAAAAAGCTAATTTCCATATTTGCACCTGCTGCTTATATAGGCACCTTGCGGGCGGCGCCAGCATTATGCAAATATCTCAATGCCAAGATCATTGGCGTTTTAGTAGTATACGAAGCAGATTGGTCTCTCTAAGCGAGTTCCCAATTCCCAATTCTTCGGTCACGACGTGACGTCATAGTGACCGACTGAAAGGGAACTGTAAAGGTTCAATATATCAAAATACTTTATTGTCAATTTATAACACTTTCAATGCTAAAATAATCATCAACATTTCAAAACTGCTAATGCAGGTAATGACTAACAATTGAACATAACACTTAAAATAAGCATTGAAAGAAGTCAAACTCTAAAACTCACTCAAGACTCAAAAACAACACAAATATTGCTCACTGTTCTGGAGATGATCTTAATTCTGATCATCATCTTTGCTCAAACGTTTTATGAATAACTTCCAGAGCATCCACAGCCAAACTCTTTAAATATCCTTGCACATTTGCTTTGATTCATCGCTGTGCAGTCCGTGAACTTGTACAGTAGTATTACATTTTCTAAAAACACAACTCAGAATAAATTACAAATGTACCAGTTGTGAGAGACTCCTGCTGCTCCGGTAGAAACTGTATCCTTGCGCCTGAGCGGAAATTCTTGTAGTTTAAATGTTTATCATCTTTATAGTTGTCATTTTAAAAGTAGCCTATTTTAGCAAAGATTATTTAAAATATGATATTATATTATGTGAAAAAAATCACAATTAAAAACATTTGAAGCAGGACTATTTTGTCAAGCGTAATGTGTCGTAGCAGTGAGCAGATCGTAATGAGATCTCCTTATATGAAACACCTGACCTGACTCCACTCATCAGGCTTCTTTCAGAATGTTTGAAACATTTCTTTAATAAACACACTAACAAACTGATGAACTTTCTAACATTTCTTATTTTCACTCATGCTCAGCTTGAAAATTAATTATTAAAATTAATAATTGGCGGGTAAACATTATAAATATCACAATTAAATGTAAACAATAATGTATTTTTATTTAAAATGTTTTATACTGATCATATCCTATCTGTGATATTATTTACTCTTTGTATAAAAGTGACTATCAACCAAAAGTAATAATTTTAATAGTTTAAATGTATATAAAATGTATTTTTATGTGGGACACACATAGTCAACCCACATGGGACCCATATATATTTCCCATGTTAAGACCATGGCCACCACATGAAACCCATGTTGCCCATATGGGACCCATGTGGGGCCCACATATCTATGTTAATTAAATGTAAAAAATAATGAATTTTTATTTAAAAAATTTTATACTGATCAAATCATATCTGTTATATTATTTGCTCTTTGTATAAAAGTGACAATCAACCAAAAGTTATTATTTTAAGATTGTAAATGTATAAAGATGTATTTCAAGCATAAAAATGTTTTGCCCACATAGGTGCCATGAGGGCCCCACATTATTATCCCACATGGGCAAACCTATATGGGACCCAAATATATTGCCCATGTGAAGCCCATGCCCACATGTAACCCATGCTGCCCAGATGGGACCCACGTGGGGCTCACATATTATGTTGGCTGGGTCGCTGCCTTTATGTTCCACAATTTTATGTACCCGTGGAGAATGTGATTGGTGGTCTCGTCGAGTTTTAAAAAGGCATCTTAAAAAACAACTGGAGCACAGTTTTAGTATGTATATTTTCACTTAGTTTATATACATTTTGATTGCATTTCTACCAAGAAATTTGCATTGTATTTTTTTATATTTGATTAGTTATCACAAAGGCACCATTATATTTAAAAAACATAACGCACAAATGCTGCCTCCGAACTCATTGCGAAGTCATAAAGTGTCGAGGCAACATGCAGCTTTTTTATGCCTGCAAGATAGGTGGCGCTGATGGTCAGTGAACTTCACTCGTGCACAAAACGAAACTGAGCAGTTCATTAGGGCTGAGTTCAGCCCCGACAAAACGTTGCACAGTGTTTATTAAACAGAAACAGTAGCTGTGTCTCATTTCATTTAATTCCGAAGGTTGCATGACTCACAAAGGCCTGAAAATAGTCCCCTGCTATTGAAAGTAACCAAGGGGACTATTTCAGTGCATAATATCACTTCGCCTGCTGCAGCCATGTTACAGCCACAAAGTCCTTGATTATTACGCCGGAATGAGAATATAGTTCCTAGCAAAAATCAAGGGGAGATGGAAAATGAGCATACCGGTATTTTTTTTTAAAGAGTGTCCCTTTATGAAGCATAGGACAAAACAAGGAATTATATAAAAACTCTTATTATTTTACAAATTAAAATGAGTTGAGATGTCAGAATGTTTTCATACCCATATTTTAAAGTGACACTTTGTAGTTTTTCAACTTTCATAATATATTTTCAAGACCATTGTGATGGTACATCAACTTAAAATAGGTTGAATGACATGTCTACCATAGCCTGAAGGGGTCTGTATCGCTTTTACTCGTACTTGTAAACTTGGGGTTTCGGGTAGTAACCCGAGCACAAAAAAGAACTACAAAAATCTGCTTTACGCCATACGTCACTTCCTCCACTTCCTCAAATTCGGACGTGAGAGCGCAACTATTTATTTTCCTGATTTTTCGAAGCAGCAACTAAGAAAAAAGAAACCCAATGTTTTGTCATAGAAGACCAGAAAGAGAAAACGGGAGAGTGACAGAATAAAAAGAAGGACGAGGATCAATATTGGGCCAGCATTCGTTCGGTGGCGTGAACTAAAGGAGGAGAAGGGGTTTCTGACCGATCCTGACTTGGCCGTCATGCTAGTTAGTAATGTTATATTGCTTGCATATATAAGTTCTGTCTGGCGCCCGAACGTTATTTTTTTATGTGAATTTTACTGGAGGCTACTTGGAGAGTGTAGAGAGAGACTTATATCACGTGACACTGTGGCGCCTGTGGACTTACCACGTGGGCGACCTGGGTTCGATTCCCCTTTAAGGCAATATTTTTTATATAAATTTTTACCAAGCGACCACCATTACAACTGACAGTGCTGCAGCGCTTGTGGCCTCTAGGGGCGCTAGACGTGAAAAATAAATGAAAAAATGTCTAGCACCCCCTAGTGGCAAAAAGTTCCATGGTGTGCCTTTAAGTATGACAGTGATCTAAAAGTGAAAAAGTGAGAGAGACATGATTGTCTCCACATTTAACCCATCCACTGAGTAGTGAACCCATCAACTGCAAGTCATGAACACACAAACCAAACACACACAGGGCAACTATCACTGCAAAACCCCAAAACTTCAATCACTTCCTGCCAGCTGTGGAATTCAAACCAACAACCTCTGGGTTACAAACAAGTATGACTCTCTAACCACAAGGCCACGATGCTTGGACAACACAAATTTCTAAATCCCCGTCACTTTTACCTCCAATCCGTATGAGCTTTCTAGAACCTTTAATTATAGGCTTCTTGCTATAACTTGTTGTTGACATGTTATATGGTATATAAACACTATGTATAGGGCTGTATAAAATGTTGCGTGTAAAAAGTGTCCTAAACTTAATCCTATGGTCATTGCTATAATATTTCTAAGAAATTATAGGTAAAAAGGGTTCTACTCTTGGGCCAATGTTTTTCAGATATCACAATGGTGATATAACATGGTCACAATGTAAGATCACTGTGCACTAACAGTAAACTCATACACTGTAAACAATGATTATGTGCCTAAGTGAATTTAACTTTAAAAAACTTTAAATTCTATAAAAAATGTAAGTAATTCTAAATTAACACATTATTGAGTAAATTTAACTTTACTTAATCATGTAAAATCCATCCAAATTTGTAAAAAGGAAATTAACCTACTAAGTACATATACCTAACTAGGCTGCATGGGACTGCATTTGGAGAGTAAAATTTGAAATTAAATGCTATTTTATTTATTTTTATGTTTTTTTAACCAAAAGAAAAACATGGTTAGTGTTTAATGTTAAATGACCTTTGAGATTTAGAAGAGTTTCTGTTTTGAGTTTTGTGGTTACCATCATCAGAAGAGTGGTGCTTGTGTATACACAATATTTGCTGTCTTCCAGCTATTCTGGTTCATTTGTTTTTGGTGAGTTACAATACTGGCACTCTTGTTTGGGAGAGAAAAAAATCTCTGAATAAAATAAGAGTTGAAAATATGGTTTTGCTTTATTTGTCTGAATAAGAGATTAAAACTTAATTTTAGTATGTATAAATTGAACCATTAAATTTATCTGGTTGCACATAATTAATTTTAGTGTATTGAACATAAAAAATTGGTTACACTTTATTTTGATAGTCCACTTTAGACATTCTACTAACTATAAATAACTTTGCAACTACATGTCAACTAACTTTCAATAATTTGCAACTATATGTCAACTAACTGTCATTAGTGTATTAGTAGACTGTAAGGGTTGGGGTTAGGGAAGAGGTTTGGGTTAGTGGAATAAGTTGACATGCACCTGCAAAGACACTAATAGACAGTTGAATGTCTGTTGAGATATCATAACAATAAAGTGTTAGTAGATATTAAGCAGACAGTCTACTAATTCACTAAAGATTGGTAGTTGATAAGTAGTTGCAAAGTTACTTATAATTAGTAAAATCTCTAAAGTGGACTATCGAAATAAAGTGTTACCAAAAAATTGAGTAAATTCTACTCAAAATAGTTTAGCTCAACATTAGAAAATTACAATGAGCTCACATAGTATATTTATAGTATTTTGAGTTGCTTAACAAACACAAAATTGTTAAATACAAATAGTGGCCATTGTCTTATTCAAAATGATACAGAATCATCTTCTGTAAAAAAAATTATTCTCTGTAAAACCAACGGTCTTGGTTTTACCTTAAGCCAGTGGTTTCCAAAGGTTTTCACTCCCCCCCGTACAGAAAAAATGCCAAAGCCCCTCTCAGATATATCACATGTTTGCCAATTGTATTTAAAACAATGTAATTAATACAGCACTGCAACCAGTGGCGTGTTTACCCACCACGCAATTGCGTAGGGCCTCGCGGGCTTGGGCGGCCCCCTACTGGCCACAAGGTGTGCGAAAGTATGTTATGTTTATTCAGACCCAAATAGGCACGGATAAAGCACGCGCGAGCGAGAGATGTGCAAGGATGCACGCAGAATAATATATGCGCGCATCCTCGCGAGGGCACATATAGTATGGGAAGCCGAACTCATGAAAAGAAGGACGAAACTGCGCCACTCGAGTGATTTGCGCTGCGCAAACCAATTATATGCGCGGCTATGGCGTTTAATCAGACCCAAAAGTCGCGCGCACAAAAACCACGCGCGAGCGAGAGATACAGGGTGTCCGCGGGGTTGTAAAAAGTATTAAAAAGTGATAAATCAAAATTGTCAAATTTAAGGCCAATAAAAGTGCTAATTTGGTCTCAGAGGTATTATTTTTTTCCAAATGAGATATTATTTTTTCAGACTATCAGGTGTCATATTCTGATTGAAATTCTATCTGCGTTCGCGTTAGTTCGTTTAAATATGGGTTTTAGCATATGTGGGCACATAATCAAAGATCTTTCGTCTCTGGGATGTGATCAAAGCCTGGAGCTGAGCCAAATCACATTCCTCTCTCCACTGTAAGCGTTCTGTAATCACTACGCACCGGATCCACTCCGGGTTTTCTGACTGTATCACGTTAAGCTGAGGTAAAACTTTATTTCAGCTAGCATGGTCAAACTTATAATGCAGGAAGGCTCCGATGTTTTGAAGATCGATAAAGGTGTAAAAGACCAATGGAGATTGACTTGGCTTAGCGAAATGATGAAGATTGGCAAGCCTTTCAGTTCGTGGGCTAAGAAAATCAAACAGCCAGGTACCTTGCGTTTCTTTGCACAGTATGACTAACTTTAGGGGTCCTGTATTTTAGGGGTAAATGATTTCTCACGCACGTGATCATCCGTGTCACGTTTTTTAATGCTATGCTGATCTAACCAGTGGCTGATACAACGGGTTTGTTAAACTTGTGGGTAAACTTCATGTGGCGCCACAAGAACCAAGAGGCAGATGACATCCAAATCCCGTGAGAGCGATTGACGAGGAATCATAAGAGGAGACTGCTTCCGAAATGCTCTCGCGGGACTTTGATGTCATCCACCTGTCTGTTCTTGCAGTTGCATTTGCGTATGGTCACAAAAACGTAACATTTGTACATATATTTAAGCACCGCAGTTTAAAAACAAGTGATTTTAAGCCATTCAAACACAAACAACAGTGCTAAATGCGTCCGCTGTTTCTGTGTCAGAGGAGCACGCAAGCCGCGCAAGCTGTGTTGTGAGTATTTTTGCTGCTTTATTGGCCTTAAATAACACATATGCCTCAAAAACGCCGTCTTTGCAAATATCCTCATATAAACACGACTATTTAGGTATTAGGAGAAAGTAAACAGCAGAATCATTGCGCATAAAATAGCACATCAGCGCTGCCTCTATTGTAACATAATATTTTGTTGATAAAGGTACAGTCATTCAATTTACAACTGTCACTACAGGCATCCTGTGCGAATTGTACACGAGTTTGACTTGAGTTAATCGTTCAGGGTTTATATTCATACATAACGTTACTGCATTAGAGCTGTGACTGTAAGCTGTTGTGTGAACAGAACAGATCCTGGATTATTCGTTTATGTGTACTGAATAATATGATATGAAAAATTGTATTTGTTCACATTAGTAAATGCATTATATAACATGAACAAACATTGAAAAATATATAGTATATAAGCATTAATTAATTCTTGTTTATGTCATTCACTAACTTTGATTAAAAAAAATATTAGTAAATGCTAAAATAAATACATTTACAATTAATAAATAATTAATAAAAGATTCATTAAAGATGGTGATGTTCATGTTTTCTTTTATATAGTGAGTTATTTAGCTGTTTCGTCTTAATCTAAAATGACCTGCAAACTACAGCTACCTATATATGCCACAGGAGACTTCAATATGGAATTTATGGCAAAAAAGAATTCCCCTTAAAATGCTATTGGTCTCGCCTACATAAAGTGTTAGTTAAAGGAATATGACTTGGCCTAAAAACATTTCAGTCAGACTAATTTTTTTCACTTTAATCCATGTCTATTCTTTTTTGTATGTTATATATGTCAAAATCTGTGTAAATAATAGAAAGGTCGCTGAACAACACTTGCAATTCAGTGTCGTGATGGTTTTAAAAAATATTCTGAAGGTAGTAAAAAGGTATTAAAAAGTAGTAAATTTAACTTAAGGATTGCTGTATATACCCTGAGATACGAGCGCGCAAAACAATATTCGCGTGTGGACAAGCGTCCTCGCGAGTGCGCAGATGAGCTAACTCTACGGGAAAGCGCACCTCTGCACAGCGCGCACAAAAAGCAGCCACACAAGTGCTGGAATGAGCGCCCGCTCGACTCTCTCTGTGCTCTCGTAACTGCACAACATTCACTCGATGATCAAGTTTACTTTAAAGACTTTGGGCTTCACACTTGTGATTGGTGGTTTGGTTTGATCAGTGACACGCATCTTTTGTTCCACACTCATACAGGTATAAACATGATATAGACACCACGCAGGGGTTTAAATCATGTCTAAAATACATAAATCATATTCTGTACCTCATCATTGTCATTAAAATCTCATCTTTAGTGTATTTCTAGTCTATATGCTTGTTGTATCTCACAGTAAGTTTGTTTTTACAATATGAACATGAGAGTTATGTGATTCCCATCCATAAATTCAAGCAATAACCAACTTACAATATTGTTTGCTGGTGTTTGTTAGTTCAGTTTGTTAGATCAGTCTGAATCATAATCTAATGCTTCCTCTTTTTCCTTATTTAGTTTTTTTTAGTAAGATGTCAGACACTGAAGTTGCAGTAATAATTACATTGTTTTAAATACATCCTATAAGACATTTGCAAGCAAAAGATATATCTGAGAGGGGAGCGAAACATTTTTTTTAAACCAAGAATTTTTGTCATACCAAACTGTAACAATTTAGTGTTATTTTAAGCAGTGTAAAACAAAATAAACCTGGTTTATATATATATATATATATATATATATATATATATATATATATATATATATATATATATATATATATATATATATATATATATATCACTTAATTCTATATACTGAATATTATTGTTGTGGAATTCAATTGAAAAACCTTGGGCAATGCTGGGGCATGTGGGGGCCTTGGTTCTTGGACTTTGCATAGGGCTCCCAAAATGCTAAACACGCCACTGACTGCACCTTCAGTGTGTGATCTTACTATAAAAAACTAAATAAGAAAAAAAGGAGAAGTATTATTACGATTCAGACTGATCTAACAAACTGATCTAACAAAAACCTGCAAACAATGTTTGAAGTTGGTTATTGCCTGGATTTAAAATGAGAAGAACATAACTCTCATGTTCATATTGCAGAAACAGACTTACTTTGAGATACAAAAAGCATATAGACGAGACAAACACTAAAGATGAGATTTTGATGACATTGATGAGACAGAATATGATTTTATGTTACCTCTGTGTTGTGTGTTTATAGCCTGTCATGTTTCTACCTGTATTTCAAAACGAGTGTGGAACAAAAGATTATGCGTACCCTGCTGAAAAAACCAGCATCAAACCAGCATGGACCAGCATGGGAATTATGCTGGTCTATGCTGGTTTAGCTGGTGGTCACAGCATACCAGCACCAAAACACAACATATGCTGGTATGACCAGCATGGGATGCTGGTGCTAATGCTGGTTTAGCTGGTGCTAATGCTGGTTTGGTGCTGGTTTAGCTGGTGCTAATGCTGGTGCTGATGCTGGTTTGATGCTGGTTTAGCTGGTGTTTACTAGAAAACCAGCACCAAAACACAACATATGCTGGTCTTGCTTGTATGCTGGTTTTTTCAGCAGGGGTAACTGATCAAACCAACCCTTACGAAAAAGAAGTATACTTCAAGTTCATTTTATTAAGTATACTTAAGTAATGTTGGAGTATAGTTTTAAGTATACTTTATATAGTAAGTGTACTAACATTTATGTTCTAGTAGTATACTTGTAAGTGTACTGCTTGAATACCGCTTGGGACTAAATTGGCCCACTTTTAGTATATAGAAGTATACTTCTAAGTGTACTATAAGTGTAAGAGTAGTCAACTTTAAGTGTACAACTAGTGCACAATTAGTTCTTCATTTGTACTGCAAGTGAACTCATGAGTATACTAGTAGTTTTCTAGACTTATACTTCAAGTGTGCATGCAAATGTTCTGTTAGTGTACTCTTAGTAAACTAGTAGGTTACTTATTGTGTGCTGCAGGTATACTTCCAAGTGTTCTTTTAATATACTTTCAGTTAACTAGTAGTTTAGTCATATACTGAAAGTGTAAATGCAAATGTTCTGTTAGTGTACTCTTAGTAAACGAGTAGGTTACTTATTGTGTGCTGCAGGTATACTTCCAAGTGTTCTTTTAATATACTTTCAGTTAACTAGTCATATACTGAAAGTGTACATGCAAGTGTTATGTTAGTGTACTCTTAGTAAACTAGTAGGTTACTTATTGTATACTGCTTGTGTAACAAAGCACTTTGACACTGAGGATCCATCTGCAGGTTTTTATTAAACACACTCATATTTCAACAGGCAAGGTCAAACAACAGCAAACACAGCAATGTAAGGCAGGCAAATCTCGTAGTCATGAAACAGGCAAAAGGGTCAGGGCAGGCAACAAACATACAGTACTCAAAAACCAGGTAAAACAGATCAAGATTAATAAATACAGATAGATAAGCAGGCAGGCAGGCAAACCGCTCAGCAATGACAGCCGGTACAAATCAAAACTTTGCACTGACTGAATGTTTCCAGAGAGTTTATATAGGCTGTCCAATGAGTTTCAGGTGGCAGACTAATCAGTCCAGGCATGCGGGATTATGGGAAATGGAGTCCAGAATGAAAGTTAATATTCAGGGGGTTCAGCCATATATATATATATATATATATATATATATATACAACCTCAAATCAGAAAAAGTTGGGACACTGTAGAAATTGTGAGTAAAAAAGGAATGGAATAATTTACAAATCTCATAAACTTATATTTTATTCACAATAGAATATAGATAACATATCAAATGTTGAAAGTGAGACATTTTGAAATGTCATGCCAAATATTGGCTCAATTTGGATTTTATGAGAGCTACACATTCCCAAAAAGTTGGGACAGGTAGCAATAAGAGTATAAAAGTAAAATGTACATATAAGAAACAACTAAAGGACCAATTTGCAACTTAATTGGCAACATGATTGAGTATAAAAAGTGTGGCAGTGTCTCTCAGAAGTCAAGATGGGCAGAGATAGTCTATATTCTATTGTGAATAAAATATAAGTTTATGAGATTTGTAAATTATTCCATTCCTTTCCATTCCTCCTGTCCCACTGTAGTTTCCCATTATATATATATATAATTATGTTGGCTTGAAAAAGCCAACATATTGTTATTGCTCTTAAACTTATTATTATGTTGGCTTGACAAAGCCAACATACTGTTCTTCGATCTAAGCTTATTATTATTATTATTATTCTTCTGTTCATACTTTTTACCAATTGTAACTCCTCCTAGAGCTTTCAAGCTACACCCACAAAACTTTACAAAACTTTTAAGACTGGTCCGTAGATGGGTGCTATGACTTTTCTAACTGATGGGACCTACCGAATTCCTAAACGGGGCGCTCAAACACCCCAAATTTTCCATTGACTTAACATTGCGACAAACTTTGACGGGTCATAGCTGCAAGCGAGAAATTTGTAGAAACTTGTGGGTTACCACATTTGAAGAGGCTGGCAGACTGTGTAAGAACATACATCACATTGGGGTGTAAGTTTCACCCCTGGGGCGTAAGGGCCACCCAAATTTCACCATTGACTTATAATGGGGGAGGGAACATGCCCATATAAGGGAATAAAAGCGTCCCAGATGGAATATCTTCACTTTAGAGTGTCGTAGAGACATGGGGGTGGGCTCAATTAAGTCAGGCATCCAATCAGTCTCTCAGGATCGCCCCATAGCTATTAAGCCACGCCCCTAGCAACCATTTTTGGGCACCCTAGCAACATCTCCCATAGACTGCCATTATAAAATGCCCAGATGGATATCTTTGCAGCACAGTGTCACAGAGACATGGGGGTGGGCTCATTTTACTCAGGCATCCAATCAGTCTCGGAGGATTCTTATTGAGGTATTAAGCCACGCCCCTAGCAACCAAATATGAGCACCCTAGCAACATAATAAACAAAGCCTTATATCTCTGGATCCGAACATCATAGAGACATGGGGGTTGGGTCTTTTGGTCATGTTAGCCTTATGCTAGCTCCATGCTAAGTCATACTAGCTTCATGCTAGTTTCGTGCTAGCTTTATGCTAATTTCATAATAAATCTTGCTAACTTCATGCTAATCATGTTAGCATCATGCTAGCTTCATGCTAATTCATGTTAGCTTCGTGCTAGCTTCATGCTAATTCATGTTAGCATCGTGCTAGCTTCATGCTAATTCATGTTAGCATCGTGCTAGCTTCATGCTAATTCATGTTAGCATCGTGCTAGCTTCATGCTAATTCATGTTAGCATCGTGCTAGCTTCATGCTAATTCATGTTAGCATCGTGCTAGCTTCATGCTAATTCATGTTAGCATCGTGCTAGCTTCATGCTAATTCATGTTAGCATCGTGCTAGCTTCATGCTAATTCATGTTAACATCGTGCTAGCTTCATGCTAATTCATGTTAGCATCGTGCTAGCTTCATGCTAATTCATGTTAGCGTCGTGCTAGCTTCATGCTAATTCATGTTAGCGTCGTGCTAGCTTCATGCTAATTCATGTTAGCGTCGTGCTAGCTTCATGCTAATTCATGTTAGCGTCGTGCTAGCTTCATGCTAATTCATGTTAGCGTCGTGCTAGCTTCATGCTAATTCATGTTAATGTCGTGCTAGCTTCATGCTAATTCATGTTAGCGTCGTGTTAGCTTCATGCTAATTCATGTTAGCATCGTGCTAGCTTCATGCTAATTCATGTAAGCATCATGCTAGCTTACTGCTAATCATGCTAGCATCATGCTAGCTTCATGCTAATCATGTTAACATCATGCTAGCTTCATGCTAATTCATGTTAGCATCATGCTAGCTTTATGCTAATTTCATAATAAATCTTGCTAACTTCATGCTAATCATGTTAGCATCATGCTAGCTTCATGCTAATTCATGTTAGCTTCGTGCTAGCTTCATGCTAATTCATGTTAACATCGTGCTAGCTTCATGCTAATTCATGTTAGCATCGTGCTAGCTTCATGCTAATTCATGTTAGCATCATGCTAGCTTCATGCTAATTCATGTTAGCATCATGCTAGCTTCATGCTAATTCATGTTAGCATCATGCTAGCTTCATGCTAATTCATGTTAGCATCATGCTAGCTTCATGCTAATTCATGTTAGCATCATGCTAACTTCATGCTAATTCATGTTAGCATCATGCTAGCTTCATGTTAATTCATGTTAGCATCATGCTAGCTTCATGCTATTTCATGTTAGCACAATGCTAATTCATGTTAGCATCATGCTAACTTCATGCTAATTCATGTTAGCATCATGCTAGCTTCATGATAATTCATGTTAGCATCATGCTAGCTTCATGCTAATTCATGTTAGCATCATGCTACCTTCATGCTAATTCATGTTAGCATCATGCTAACTTCATGCTAATTCAT
The DNA here is from genome assembly GCF_030506205.2 of Paramisgurnus dabryanus. Lineage (NCBI taxonomy): Eukaryota > Metazoa > Chordata > Actinopteri > Cypriniformes > Cobitidae > Paramisgurnus > Paramisgurnus dabryanus. Next base: position 6,343,666 of record NC_133358.1, on the reverse strand, counting down.
GTTAGCATCATGTTAGCTTCATGCTAATTCATGTTAGCATCATGCTAGCTTCATGCTAATTCATGTTAGCATCATGCTAGCTTCATGCTAATTCATGTTAGCATCATGCTAACTTAGTGCTAAACATGCTAACATGGTAACTTTTGGTATCATGTTTACGGAAAGTTATAATAATAAACTAAACTTGTTTTAAATTTCTCTCAATCTGTTTTAAACGTTCAGGCTAGGCTTTGTCAAGCCAACATAAAGTTTGTCTTCAAACTTTTCTATCTAGTTATGTTGGCTTGAAAAAGCCAACATACTGTTCTTCATCTTAATCTTATTATTATGTTGGCTTGAAAAAGCCAACATACTGTTCTTCATCTTAATCTTATTATTATTATGTTGGCTTGAAAAAGCCAACATACTGTTCTTCATCTTAATCTTATTATTATTATTATTATTATTCTTCTTCTGATCCCTACTTTTTCTGACTGTAACTCCTCCTAGAGCTTTCAAGCTACACCCACAAAACTTTACAAAACTTTTAAGACTGGTCCGTAGATTTATGCTATGACTTTTCTAACTGATGGGACCTTCCGAATTCCTAAACGGGGGGCTCAAACACCCCAAAATTTCCATTGACTTAACATTGAGACAAACTTTGACGAGTCATAGCTGCGAGTGAGAAACTTGTAGAAACTTGTGGGTTACCACATTTAAGGAGGCTGACAGGCTCTGTAAGAACATACATCACAATGGGGTGTAAGCTGTACCCCTGGGGTGTAAGAGGCCCCCAAAATTTCCCATTGACTTATAATGGGGCAGGAAACATGCCCATATAAAGGAATAAAAGCGTCCCAGATGGAATATCTTCACTTTAGAGTGTCGTAGAGACATGGGGGTTGGACCGTTTTACTTGTGGCTTGAAGGTTGATCATTATGGGATGCCATTTTTCTCCCTAGCAACCAAACTTAGTACCCTAGCAACGGAATAAACAAAGCCTTATTTCTCCGCTTCAGAACATCTTAGAGACACGGGGGTTGGACCGTTTTACTTGTGGCTTGAAGGTTGATCATTATGGGATGCCATTTTTCTCCCTAGCAACCAAACTTAGTACCCTAGCAACGGAATAAACAAAGCCTTATTTCTCCGCTTCAGAACATCTTAGAGACACGGGGGTTGGACCGTTTTACTTGTGGCTTGAAGGTTGATCATTATGGGATGCCATTTTTCTCCCTAGCAACCAAACTTAGTATCCTAGCAACGGAATAAACAAAGCCTTATTTCTCCGCTTCAGAACATCTTAGAGACACGGGGGTTGGACCGTTTTACTTGTGGCTTGAAGGTTGATCATTATGGGATGCCATTTTTCTCCCTAGCAACCAAACTTAGTACCCTAGCAACGGAATAAACAAAGCCTTATTTCTCCGCTTCAGAACATCTTAGAGACACGGGGGTTGGACCGTTTTACTTGTGGCTTGAAGGTTAATCATTATGGGATGCCATTTTTCTCCCTAGCAACCAAACTTAGTACCCTAGCAACGGAATAAACAAAGCCTTATTTCTCCGCTTCAGAACATCTTAGAGACACGGGGGTTGGACCGTTTTACTTGTGGCTTGAAGGTTGATCATTATGGGATGCCATTTTTCTCCCTAGCAACCAAACTTAGTACCCTAGCAACGGAATAAACAAAGCCTTATTTCTCCGCTTCAGAACATCTTAGAGACACGGGGGTTGGATCGTTTTACTTGTGGCTTGAAGGTTGATTATTATGGGATGCCAATTTCCTCCCTAGCAACCAAACTTAGTACCCTAGCAACGGAATAAACAAAGCCTTATATCTCACCATCAGAACATTGTAGAGACATGGGGGTTGGACCGTTTTACTTGTGGCTTGAAGGTTGATCATTATGGGATGCCAATTTTCTCCCTAGCAACCAAACTTAGTACCCTAGCAACGGAATAAACAAAGCCTTATATCTCCGCTTCAGAACATCATAGAGACACGGGGGTTGGACCGTTTTACTTGTGGCTTGAAGGTTGATCATTATGGGATGCCATTTTTCTCCCTAGCAACCAAACTTAGTACCCTAGCAACGGAATAAACAAAGCCTTATTTCTCCGCTTCAGAACATCTTAGAGACACGGGGGTTGGACCGTTTTACTTGTGGCTTGAAGGTTGATTATTATGGGATGCCAATTTCCTCCCTAGCAACCAAACTTAGTACCCTAGCAACGGAATAAACAAAGCCTTATATCTCAGCATCAGAACATTGTAGAGACACGGGGGTTGGACCGTTTTACTTGTGGCTTGAAGGTTGATCATTATGGGATGCCAATTTTCTCCCTAGCAACCAAACTTAGTACCCTAGCAACGGAATAAACAAAGCCTTATATCTCCGCTTCAGAACATCATAGAGACATGGGGGTTGGACTGTTTTACTTGTGGCTTGAAGGTTGATCATTATGGGATGCCAATTTTCTCCCTAGCAACCAAACTTAGTACCCTAGCAACGGAATAAACAAAGCCTTTTATCTCCGCTTCAGAACATCTTAGAGACACGGGGGTTTGACCGTTTTACTTGTGGCTTGAAGGTTGATCATTATGGGATGCCAATTTTCTCCCTAGCAACCAAACTTAGTACCCTAGCAACGGAATAAACAAAGCCTTATATCTCCGCTTCAGAACATCATAGAGACACGGGGGTTGGACCGTTTTACTTGTGGCTTGAAGGTTGATCATTATGGGATGCCAATTGTCTCCCTAGCAACCAAACTTAGTACCCTAGCAACGGAATAAACAAAGCCTTATATCTCCGCTTCAGAACATCATAGAGACATGGGGGTTGGACCGTTTTACTTGTGGCTTGAAGGTTGATCATTATGGGATGCCAATTTTCTCCCTAGCAACCAAACTTAGTACCCTAGCAACGGAATAAACAAAGCCTTATATCTCCGCTTCAGAACATCATAGAGACACAGGGGTTGGACCGTTTTACTTGTGGCTTGAAGGTTGATCATTATGGGATGCCAATTTTCTCCCTAGCAACCAAACTTAGTACCCTAGCAACGGAATAAATGTTAGCTTTATTCTAGCTTCATGCTAATCATGTTAGCTTCATGCTAGCTTCATGCTAATCATGCTAGCATCATGCTAGCTTCATGCTAATCATGTTAGCTTCATGTTAGCTTCATGCTAATCATGTTAGCTTCATGCTAGCTTCATACTGATCATGCTAACATCATGCTAGCTTCATGCTAATCATGCTAGCTTCATGCTAATCATGCTAACTTCATGCTAATCATGCTAACAGCCAGATAGCCTACTAAAATAAACTTCTGTCAAACCATTTTAAATGTTCAGGCTACGCTTTTTCAAGCCAACATAAAGTTTGTCCTCAAACTTTAATATCTAGTTATTATTATTCTTCTGATCCCTACTTTTTCTGACTGTAACTCCTCCTAGAGCTTTCAAGCTACACCCACAAAACTTTACAAAACTTTTAAGACTGGTCCGTAGATTTATGCTATGACTTTTCTAACTGATGGGACCTTCCGAATTCCTAAACGGGGGGCTCAAACACCCCAAAATTTCCATTGACTTAACATTGAGACAAACTTTGACGAGTCATAGCTGCGAGTGAGAAACTTGTAGAAACTTGTGGGTTACCACATTTAAGGAGGCTGACAGGCTCTGTAAGAACATACATCACAATGGGGTGTAAGCTGTACCCCTGGGGTGTAAGAGGCCCCCAAAATTTCCCATTGACTTATAATGGGGCAGGAAACATGCCCATATAAAGGAATAAAAGCGTCCCAGATGGAATATCTTCACTTTAGAGTGTCGTAGAGACATGGGGGTTGGACCGTTTTACTTGTGGCTTGAAGGTTGATCATTATGGGATGCCATTTTTCTCCCTAGCAACCAAACTTAGTACCCTAGCAACGGAATAAACAAAGCCTTATTTCTCCGCTTCAGAACATCTTAGAGACACGGGGGTTGGACCGTTTTACTTGTGGCTTGAAGGTTGATCATTATGGGATGCCATTTTTCTCCCTAGCAACCAAACTTAGTACCCTAGCAACGGAATAAACAAAGCCTTATTTCTCCGCTTCAGAACATCTTAGAGACACGGGGGTTGGACCGTTTTACTTGTGGCTTGAAGGTTGATTATTATGGGATGCCAATTTTCTCCCTAGCAACCAAACTTAGTACCCTAGCAACGGAATAAACAAAGCCTTATTTCTCCGCTTCAGAACATCTTAGAGACACGGGGGTTGGACCGTTTTACTTGTGGCTTGAAGGTTGATCATTATGGGATGCCAATTTTCTCCCTAGCAACCAAACTTAGTACCCTAGCAACGGAATAAACAAAGCCTTATTTCTCCGCTTCAGAACATCTTAGAGACACGGGGGTTGGACCGTTTTACTTGTGGCTTGAAGGTTGATCATTATGGGATGCCACTTTTCTCCCTAGCAACCAAACTTAGTACCCTAGCAACGGAATAAACAAAGCCTTATTTCTCCGCTTCAGAACATATTAGAGACACGGGGGTTGGACCGTTTTACTTGTGGCTTGAAGGTTGATCATTATGGGATGCCATTTTTCTCCCTAGCAACCAAACTTAGTACCCTAGCAACGGAATAAACAAAGCCTTATTTCTCCGCTTCAGAACATCTTAGAGACACGGGGGTTGGACCGTTTTACTTGTGGCTTGAAGGTTGATCATTATGGGATGCCATTTTTCTCCCTAGCAACCAAACTTAGTACCCTAGCAACGGAATAAACAAAGCCTTATTTCTCCGCTTCAGAACATCTTAGAGACACGGGGGTTGGACCGTTTTACTTGTGGCTTGAAGGTTGATCATTATGGGATGCCATTTTTCTCCCTAGCAACCAAACTTAGTACCCTAGCAACGGAATAAACAAAGCCTTATATCTCCGCTTCAGAACATCTTAGAGACACGGGGGTTGGACCGTTTTACTTGTGGCTTGAAGGTTGATCATTATGGGATGCCAATTTTCTCCCTAGCAACCAAACTTAGTACCCTAGCAACGGAATAAACAAAGCCTTATATCTCCGCTTCAGAACATCATAGAGACATGGGGGTTGGACCGTTTTACTTGTGGCTTGAAGGTTGATCATTATGGGATGCCAATTTTCTCCCTAGCAACCAAACTTAGTACCCTAGCAACGGAATAAACAAAGCCTTATATCTCCGCTTCAGAACATCATAGAGACACGGGGGTTGGACCGTTTTACTTGTGGCTTGAAGGTTGATCATTATGGGATGCCAATTTTCTCCCTAGCAACCAAACTTAGTACCCTAGCAACGGAATAAACAAAGCCTTATATCTCCGCTTCAGAACATCATAGAGACACGGGGTTGGACCGTTTTACTTGTGGCTTGAAGGTTGATCATTATGGGATGCCAATTTTCTCCCTAGCAACCAAACTTAGTACCCTAGCAACGGAATGAACAAAGCCTTATATCTCAGCATCAGAACATTGTAGAGACATGGGGGTTGGACCATTTTACTTGTGGCTTGAAGGTTGATCATTATGGGATGCCAATTTTCTCCCTAGCAACCAAACTTCGTACCCTAGCAACGGAATGAACAAAGCCTTATATCTCAGCATCAGAACATTGTAGAGACATGGGGGTTGGACCGTTTTACTTGTGGCTTGAAGGTTGATCATTATGGGATGCCAATTTTCTCCCTAGCAACCAAACTTAGTACCCTAGCAACGGAATAAACAAAGCCTTATATCTCCGCTTCAGAACATCATAGAGACACGGGGTTGGACCGTTTTACTTGTGGCTTGAAGGTTGATCATTATGGGATGCCAATTTTCTCCCTAGCAACCAAACTTAGTACCCTAGCAACGGAATAAACAAAGCCTTATATCTCCGCTTCAGAACATCATAGAGACACGGGGGTTGGACCGTTTTACTTGTGGCTTGAAGGTTGATCATTATGGGATGCCAATTTTCTCCCTAGCAACCAAACTTAGTACCCTAGCAACGGAATAAACAAAGCCTTATATCTCCGCTTCAGAACATCATAGAGACACGGGGTTGGACCGTTTTACTTGTGGCTTGAAGGTTGATCATTATGGGATGCCAATTTTCTCCCTAGCAACCAAACTTAGTACCCTAGCAATGGAATAAATGTTAGCTTCATTCTAGCTTCATGCTAATCATGTTAGCTTCATGCTAGCTTCATGCTAATCATGCTAGCATCATGCTAGCTTCATGCTAATCATGTTAGCTTCATGTTAGCTTCATGCTAATCATGTTAGCTTCATGCTAGCTTCATACTTATCATGCTAACATCATGCTAGCTTCATGCTAATCATGCTAGCTTCATGCTAATCATGCTAACTTCATGCTAATCATGCTAACAGCCAGATAGCCTACTAAAATAAACTTCTGTCAAACCATTTTAAATGTTCAGGCTACGCTTTTTCAAGCCAACATAAAGTTTGTCCTCAAACTTTAATATCTAGTTATTATGTTGGCTTGAAAAAGCCAACATATTGTTATTGCTTTTAAACTTATATCTTATTATTATTATTATTCTTTTTCTGTTCCAAAATTTCTGACACTAACTCGTCCTAGAGCTTTCAAGCTACATGCACCAAATTTTCCACAGACCTTCAGACTGGTCTGACTTAGTGTGCTATATCTTTTCTAACTGATGGGACCTTCCGAATTCCTAAACGGGGGTCTCGAACACCCCAAAATTTCCATTGACTTAACATTGAGACAAACTTTGACGGGTCATAGCTGTGAGTGAGAAACTTGTAGAAACTTGTGGCTTACCACATTTAAGGTGGCTGACAGGCTCTGTAAGAACATACATCACAATGGGGTGTAAGCTATACCCCTGGGGTGTAAGAGGCCCCCAAAATTTCCCATTGACTTATAATGGGGCAGGAAACATGCCCATATAAGGGAATAAAAGCGTCCCAGATGGAATATCTTTACTTTAGAGTGTCGTAGAGACATGGGGGTGGGCTCATTTTACTCAGTCATCCAATCAGTCTCTTAGGATCGCCCCAAAGCTATTTAGCCACGCCCCTAGCAACAATTTTGGGTACCCTAGCAACATCTCCCATAGACTACCATTATAAAAAGCCCAGATGGATATCTTTACACCAGAGTGTCATAGAGACATAGGGGTGGGCTCATTTTACTCAGGCATCCAATCAGTCTCTTAGGATTCCTACTGAGGTATTAAACCACGCCCCTAGCAACCAATTTGAGCACCCTAGCAACATAATAAACAAAGCCTTATATCTCTGGATCTGAACATCTTAGAGACATGGGGGTTGGGTCTTTGGGTCATGTTAGCTTCATGCTAGCTCCATGCTAAGTCATACTAGCTTCATGCTAGTTTCATGCTAGCTTTATGCTAATTTCATAATAAATCTTGCTAACTTCATGCTAAATCATGCTAACTTCATGTTAAATCTTGTTAGCTGCACGCTAAATAGTGCTAGCTTAATGCTAATCATGCTAGCATCATGCTAATCATGCTAGCTTCACGTTAAATCATGCTAGCTTCATGCTAATCATGCTATTCTCATGCTAACTTCATGTTAATCATGCAAGCCTCGTGCTAGCTTCATGCTAGCTTCATGCTAATCTTGCTAGTTTCATGCTAGCTTCATGCTAATCATGCTAGCATCATGCTAGCTTCATGCTAATCATGCTAGAATCATGCTAGTTTCATGCTAATCATGCTAGCATCATGCTAGCTTCATGCTAATCATGCTAGCATCATGCTAGCTTCATGCTAATCATGCTAGCTTCATGCTAATCATGCTAGCTTCATGCTAGCTTCATGCTAGCTACATGCTAATCATGCTAACATCATGCTAGCTTCATGCTAATCATGCTAGCTTCATGCTAATCATGCTAGCATCATGCTAGCTTCATGCTAATCATGCTAGCTTCATGCTAATCATGCTAGCATCATGCTAGCTTCATGCTAATCATGCTAGCATCATGCTAGCTTCATGCTAGCTACATGCTAATCATGCTAGCATCATGCTAGCTTCATGCTAGCTACATGCTAATCATGCTAGCATCATGCTAGCTTCATGCTAATCATGCTAGCATCATGCTAGCTTCATGCTAATCATGCTAGCATCATGCTAGCTTCATGCTAACATCATGCTAGCTTCATGCTAATCATGCTAGCTTCATGCTAGCTACATGCTAATCATGCTAGCATCATGCTAGCTACATGCTAATCATGCTAGCTTCATGCTAATCATGCTAGCATCATGCTAGCTTCATGCTAATCATGCTAACATCATGCTAGCTTCATGCTAGCTACATACTAATCATGCTAGCATCATGCTAGCTTCATGCTAATCATGCTAGCATCATGCCAATCATGCTAGCATCATGCTAGCTTCATGCTAATCATGCTAGCTTCATGCTAGCATCATGGTAGCTTCATGCTAATCATGCTAGCATCATGGTAGCTTCATGCTAATCATGCTAGCATCATGCTAACTTCATGCTAATCATGCTAGCATCATGCTAGCTTCATGCTAATCATGCTAGCATCATGCTAGCTTCATGCTAATCATGTTAGCTTCATGCTAGCTTCATGCTAATCATGTTAGCTTCATACTTAAACATACTAACTGCCAGATAGCCTACTAAACTAAACTTCTGTCAATCCGTTTTAAACGTTCAGGCTACGCTTTTTCAAGCCAACATAAAGTTTGTCTTCAAACTTTAATATCTAGTTATTATTATTCCACTTTCTTCTGAGACTAAATTTTCGACACTAACTCGTCCTAGAGCTTTCAAGCTACATGCACCAAATTTTCCACGGACCTTCAGACTGGTCTGACTTAGTGTGCTATATCTTTTCTAACTGATGGGACCTTCCGAATTCCTAAACGGGGGGCTCGAACACCCCAAAATTTCCATTGACTTAACATTGAGACAAACTTTGATGGGTCATAGCTGCGAGTGAGAAACTTGTAGAAACTTGTGGCTTACCACATTTAAGGAGGCTGACAGACTGTGTAAGAACATACATCACAATGGGGTGTAAGCTATACCCCTGGGGTGTAAAAGGCCCCCAAAATTTCCCATTGACTTATAATGGGGCAGGAAACATGCCCATAAAAGGGAATAAAAGCGTCCCAGATGGAATATCTTCACTTTAGAATGTCGTAGAGACATGGGGGTGGGCTCATTATACTCAGGCATCCAATCAGTCTCTTAGGATCACCCCAAAGCTATTAAGCCACGCCCCTAGCAACAATTTTGGGTACCCTAGCAACCTCTCCCATAGACTACCATTATAAAAAGCCCAGATGGATATATTTGCACCAGAGTGTCATAGAGACATGGGGGTGGGCTCATTTTACTCAGGAATCCAATCAGTCTCTTAGGATTCTTATTGAGGTATTAAGCCACGCCCCTAGCAACCAAACATGAGCACCCTAGCAACATAATAAACGAAGCCTTATATCTCTGGATCTGAACATCATAGAGACATGGGGGTTGGGTCTTTGGGTCATATTAGCTTCATGCTAGCTCCATGCTAAGTCATACTAGCTTCATGCTAGTTTCATGCTAGCTTTATGCTAATTGCATAATAAATCTTTCTAACTTCATGCTAAATCATGCTAACATCATGCTAATCATGCTAGCATCATGCTAGCTTCATGCTAATCATGCTAGCTTCATACTAAATCATCTTAGCTTCATGCTATTCATGCTAGCATCATGCTAGCTTCATGCTAATCATGCTAGCTTCATGCTAATCATGCTAGCATCATGTTAGCTTCATGCTAATCATGCTAGCATCATGCTAGCTTCATGCTAATCATGCTAGCATCATGCTAGCTTCATGCTAATCATGCTAGCATCATGCTAGCTTCATGCTAATAATGCTAGCATCATGTTAGCTTCATGCTAATCATGCTACATCATGCTAGCTTCATGCTAATCATGCTAGCATCATGCTAGCATCATGCTAGCTTCATGCTAATCATGCTAGCATCATGCTACCTTCATGCTAATCATGGTAGCATCATGCTAGCTTCATGCTAATCATGCTAGCATCATGCTAGCTTCATGCTAATCATGCTAGCATCATGCTAGCTTCATGCTAATCATGTTAGCATCATGCTAGCTTCATGCTAATCATGCTAGCATCATGCTAGCTTCATGCTAATCATGCTAGCATCATGCTAGCTTCATGCTAATCATGCTAGCATCATGCTAGCATCATGCTAGCTTCATGCTAATCATGCTACCATCATGCTAGCATCATGCTAGCTTCATGCTAATCATTCTAGCATCATGCTAGTTTCATGCTAATCATGCTAGCATCATGCTAGCTTCATGCTAGCATCATGCTAATCATGCTAGCATCATGTTAGCATCATGCTAATCATGCTAGCATCATGCTAGCTTCATGCTAATCATGCTAGCATCATGCTAGCTTCATGCTAATCATGCTAGCATCATGCTAGCTTCATGCTAATCATGCTAGCATCATGCTAGCTTCATGCTAATCATGCTAGCATCATGCTACCTTCATGCTAATCATGCTAGCATCATGATAGCTTCATGCTAATCATGCTAGCATCATGCTAGCTTCATGCTAATCATGCTAGCATCATGCTAGCTTCATGCTAATCATGCTAACATCATGCTAGCTTCATGCTAATCATGCTACCATCATGTTAGCATCATGCTAGCTTCATGCTAATCATGCTAGCATCATGCTAGCTTCATGCTAATCATGCTAGCATTATGCTAGCTTCATGCTAATCATGCTACCATCATGTTAGCATCATGCTAGCTTCATGCTAATCATGCTAGCATCATGCTAGCTTCATGCTAATCATGCTAGCTTCATGCTAGCTTCATGGTAATCATGCTACCATCATGTTAGCATCATGTTAGCTTCATGCTAATCATGCTAGCATCATGCTAGCTTCATGCTAATCATGCTAGCTTCATGCTAGCTTCATGCTAATCATGCTAGCATCATGCTAGCTTCATGCTTATCATGCTAGCATCATGCTAGCTTCATGCTAATCATGCTAGCATCATGCTAGCTTCATGCTAATCATGCTAACATCATGCTAGCTTCATGCTAATCATGCTAGCTTCATGCTAATCATGCTAGCATCATGCTAGCTTCATGCTAATCATGCTACCATCATGTTAGCATCATGCTAGCTTCATGCTAATCATGCTAGCATCATGCTAACTTCATGCTAATCATGCTAGCTTCATGCTAGCTTCATGGTAATCATGCTACCATCATGTTAGCATCATGTTAGCTTCATGCTAATCATGCTAGCTTCATGCTAATCATGCTAGCATCATGTTAGCTTCATGCTTATCATGCTAGCATCATGCTAGCTTCATGCTAATCATGCTAGCATCATGCTAACTTCATGCTAATCATGCTAGCATCATGCTAGCTTCATGCTAATCATGTTAGCTTCATGCTACCTTCATGCTAATCATGCTAGCATCATGCTAGCTTCATGCTAATCATGCTAGCATCATGCTAGCTTCATGCTAATCATGTTAGCATCATGCTAGCTTCATGCTAATCATGCTACCATCATGTTAGATTCATGCTAATCATGCTAGCTTCATGCTAATCATGCTAACATCATGCTAACTTCATGCTAATCATGCTAACATAATGCTAGCTTCATGCTAATCATGCTAACATCATGCTAGCTTCATGCTAATCATTAACATCATGCTAGCTTCATGCTAATCATGCTAACATCATGCTAACTTCATGCTAATCATGCTAACATCATGCTAGCTTCATGCTAATCATGCTAGCATCATGCTAGCTTCATGCTAATCATGCTAGCATCATGCTAGCTTCATGCTAATCATGCTAGCATCATGCTAGCTTCATGCTAATCATGCTAACATCATGCTAGCTTCATGCTAATCATGCTAACATCATGCTAGTTTCATGCTTATCATGCTACCTTTATACTTAAACATACTAACTGCCAGACTGCCTACTAAACTAAACTTCTGTCAAACCGTTTTAATTGTTCAGGCTACGCTTTTTCAAGCCAACATAAAGTTTGTCTTCAAACTTTAATATCTAGTTTTTGTATTTATTATTTTTGCTTGATTAGCCCACTGATAGCATACGAAAGATTTAGCTTCAAATTGAAAGTACAATTAAAAGGTACAAGTAAAAAAATTAATACACAGGAACATTGTATTGTATTTTAAGTGCAATATATTTATATTTATAGTATGATGTTAAGTTCACTTAAAGTAAAGTTGAGTAATAAACTACTAGTTAACTAAAAGTATAGTAAAAGAAAACTTGCAAGTATACCTGCAGCACACAGTTAGTAACTTACTAGTTTACTAAGAGTACACTAACAGAACACTTGCATGTACACTTTCAGTATGAGTACACTAGTTAACTAAAAGTATAGTAAAAGAATACTTGCAAGTATACCTGCAGCACAAAATTAATAACTTACTAGTTTACTAACACTAAAGATTCTCCATAAAGATTATTACATTTGTACACTACATATACTTTCAAAATTTACTTAAAATATACTGTTTCTAAAGGATGCTAAATAATGTATTTTATAAATATGCTGTCAGTGCATTATTATAATGATAACTTTAACAGATAAAGTATACCTAAAATAAACTTTAAAATAAGTTCAAATTAGTATACTTTAAAAATTGCACAGAACTTTAACTCCAAGTATATTTGTTTAAGTATACTTTTAGAAAATATACTAAATTATAATTATTTTGAAATATGTTAAAAGTTTAACTGCAAGCAAATATGTTGTAAGCATACTTTCAACATATTCAAATATGGTACATTTCTTTCTAAGTATATTTGTAATGTACTATTGCAAAGTTAAATATACTTGAAATACAATAAAGTATATTTATTTTTCACCAGGGCTATTCATTTGGCTTTTTGCAGCTTTCTTGATGTAGCTTTCGTTGTTGCATTTTTACTTTATACTTTTAAGTATATGTCAGTAAACAAGTATAGGCCAAATATACTTAGACATTTCGGTCAGTATAGGTCAAGTATACTTTAGTACAATTTAAGCATATTTCTGAGAAGTACCTAAAGTACATTTTAGAGAAGTACATAAAAAGTAAACTGAAAGTATACTTTCTTATTTTAAGTTTAAAAGAAGAATACTTATAGCACACTTCAATAAACTTCTTTTTCGTAAGGGAAACCAACACTGGTGTAAAGCCTAAAGTTTCAGAAGTCGACGATTCAGACAATCGAGTGAATGTTGTGCAGTTGCGAGAGCATAGAAAGAATCGAGTGAGCGCTCATCCCAGCACTTGAGGCTGCATTTGTGTGCACTGAGCAGAGGTGTGCTTTCACAAGTCTTTTTTCAGTCAGTCAGTCAGTCAGTCAGTCATATTTATTTATAAAGCACATTTAAAAACAACAGCTGTTGGCCAAAGTGCTGTACAAAATGTAGACATATAACAAAATACAAGAAAACGACATAAAACATGACAACAAATACTACACAACAATTATGCCACTTTGCTTACTCATGACTCATAAATCATGACCATAGGCGACGGTAAATAAATATGTTTTAAGAAGAGACTTAAAATCAGCGCAAGATTGTGCGGATCTTATATAGAGTGGGAGGGTGTTCCATAATTGCGGAGCAGCGACAGAAAAGGCACGATTGCCTTTCGTTTTCATCCGTGTCCTTTGAACAGTTAATTGAAGACTGTTAGACGAGCGAAGATTCCAAGAGTCATTACGCTGGAACAGAAGGAGATCAGAAATATAAGATGAAGCCAGTCCGTGAATGCCTTTATACACAAACAGCAATGTTTTAAAATTAATACGATATTTGACTGGTAGCCAATGGAGAGAGATCAACACTGGTGAAATATGTTCCCTCTTCCTCGTTCCAGTCAACAATCGAGCGGCAGCGTTTTGAACAAGTTGAAGACGGGACAAAAGAGACTCTGAAACACCCAGTTATAATACATTACAATAGTCCAATCTGGATGAAATAAAAGCATGTATTACAGTTTCCATGTCTCTTGATGTTAAGAATGACTTCATTTTAGCAATGTTCTTAAACTGATAAAAACAATTTCTGACCACCGCATTAATCTGTTTATCGAAGGTTAAAATAGAATCAAAAGTAATGCCTAAGTTTCTGGCATGTGAATGGAGATTATTAGTTTACTGGCCACAACCTCGGTAGAAGCAGGGGAGCCAAAGATTCAAACTTCAGTCTTAGTCTCATTTAACTGGAGGAAATTGGCAGACATCCACTCTTTAACATCCCTCTATGCCGTGAACTAGCCTATATGCGCCCTCGCAAGGATGCTTTTCCATGTGCAAATATTTTTCTGTGTGCATACTCTTGCTTGCACATTCTTTATTCTTTATGGTTTAGATTTGTGTATGAATAAACACAACATAATCGAAGCCATGCTTACCACGTCCCCCTTTTAATAACCCCCCCCCCCCCAGTTGGGAAACCAATCACTGCCTTAATGCAAGAGTCTTCTTTTTGTCCATTGTCTGGTTTTTTCTATATATCTGGGCCACAATCATTAAATAAGAAATCATTAAATAAGTAAACCGCTTGTGGCCAGTAGGGGGCCCCCAAGCCTGCAGAGCCCCACGTAACTGCACGGTTTCAGCATCCAGCTGCAGCCCCGCAGACTCACCTCCAGCCAGGGGCGTCGCTAGACCCCTTTTACTGGGGCACGTGCCCCAGTGTAAATCTTTTATGCCCCGGTGTAAATCTCAAGTTTAAATTGTATCAGTTAACTAGTGCAATCCTTTAAAAAGACAATCGCGGCAAAAACGGATCTATATGCAATGTAGTTACCCAATTTACGCTTGTAAAAGCGACAAAGCAGTCGCATTGACGCGTGCACGCACGTATCCATGTCCGCGCGTGTCTTTGCGTCATTAGCGCACAACCGCATTCAAAAGGTGACGACACGCGAGTGAGTTAGCTTATGAAAATATGACGAGACTAAAGTAAGTTTCTAAATAATAATGCTAATCTTATTTTGACTCGATCATTATTGGCTTCTGTAGATGGACATCAGAAATGTTTTGTGCAAAGCAGGGAAAAACAAGCAGAAAGGAGAGATGATGAGTTTAAGGGAGGTAAGACAAACTACATCCTCATCCTGTCAGGTCTCAAACATTAGAGATAAAATCTCAGGAAAACCTCTTGTCAAGTCTATAAGATTGCATTGTTGCTGAGAAAATCAACAGATGTATGTGATACTGTTCTGTATTTTCAGATATGAAATTAATATTTAGTTTACTAAAATATTAGACACATAACAGCAGCAACTATGACTGAGATTATTTAGTATAGCAGGCATAAGATGACTGTTTTCTTAAAATATTCTTGTAAAAATAAGTTATTAATCATTGCTATTATTGTATAATGTAGAAAATATTTCTCTGCTGTCATTATTTATGCCTCCAAACATGTTAATAATGTTAGGTATGATGAAGATTACAGTTGTATGTATCTTTTGCAGTAACTGTTGCACTGTAGAATAATGGGTTAAGCAATTAAGGAGATTATATAGAAATGTTGCACACTTCTTGCACACAGCAGGCTTTCAAAAAAAGTCAGCAAAAAATGGGGGGCCTGTGCCCCAGTAGAGC
The DNA here is from genome assembly GCF_030506205.2 of Paramisgurnus dabryanus. Lineage (NCBI taxonomy): Eukaryota > Metazoa > Chordata > Actinopteri > Cypriniformes > Cobitidae > Paramisgurnus > Paramisgurnus dabryanus. Next base: position 6,327,969 of record NC_133358.1, on the reverse strand, counting down.
TTTATGTCTAGCAACGCCCCTGCCTCCAGCATATTTATTTTCGGTTTTCACCAGTGGATAGATAGCATTCTTTGCAGGCTTAATTGCACACGTCTTTTCCGTATTGTCATTTTACTTTTATGACTTAAAATATATAATAAAAAATCTGTGTGCAAATTGAAATATGATCTTTATCATATCTCTTTAATAAAACAATTCTCAATAATATGCTTAATATTATAACATCAATAATTTATGCAAACCGCATTCACAAGAACCACCTTGAAAATATATATTGTTCAGATCATATCACTATTTTTTGTGACTTAAATTCAGCCTAGATCAATAGACGATAACGTTTTGTCAATACAACAGACTTGTACATGTTAATTGACCACAGTTTTTTGCCTTGCCCAGTTGGATATTAAATTCTTATTTTTTTTTTTTATGTAACCACTTCTGTTCAATTTACCAAACAATCCAGATCAAATTAACACTTCATGGTTTTGCAAAATTTATTGGAAATTACACAATCTTATTAGTAAAATTAGTCAAATATGACAATCAGAATGAAGATGCCACAATCAGGCCCATAAGATTGTGAGGAAAGTCCCTATTTCAAGAGAAAATAAAACATAGTTTGTGGGGTCCAGCTACTGGTGTCTAGCAAGAAGTGAGTCTGCAGGGCTGCAGCTGGATGCCTCTCCACGGTTTGCTTGGTGGGTAAACACACCACTGCTTGTAGGGTCCATGCAGGAGGCTTGCTGGGACACTTTCTATGATGTGAAATATACTTACTGAGTTACAGTTTGTTAAGAAGGTTAAAGCTTTAAATTAAAAAACATTACATCTCTTCTTTTTTAACATTGAAAATATATGTTCAATAAAATGCGTTAGAAAAATGGAACATAAAGCACTAGGGGTGTGCAAAAAAATCGATTCACATTTGAATCGCGATTCAAGCTTTGCCGATTCAGAATCGATTCATAGCATTCCAAAAATCGATTCATAATTTTTTTTTTAATGCCGTGTTACTATTGTCCTGAAATGAGTTTATGTCAGTATTCCCATAGATGGCGCTGCGTCGTATTCACTCTGATGCCTGCACACTCTTGTCACAGTGTTTCCCACACATTGACTTAACATGGGCGCGCTGCCCAGTTATATTAACAGTCAAGCGCCCAAGTTTTGTGTGCGACATGATGAGTTCGGTATGCGTTCACGTGCTCTCTGTTTCTCAATGAATTGGGATGCGACGCCAACAAGCTCATATCACATTGTATCCTTCATGTTTCTGAACTTGAGCAGATTTTTTACATTAGAGGACTTCACGGAGCACCCGCAGCCCGTATGATTCCGGGTTTGTATTTGAAATGGTCAGTCGGGTCCAGGTCAGTCATAGTTAAATAACTTCGGGTCCCAAAGTCTGATTAATATTGTTTGTAAAACCCGAGTCGAACGGAGAATGGCCGTGAGCGCTACCGCGCTAAAGCTCGCGTGCAGTTTCAGCGTGCCTGCGGTTTCCATGGCGATAACAACTGGCTCTTTTCTATTATTATTAACTCTTTCCCCGCCATTGACGAGATATCTCGTCAATTAAGAGAAAGCGCTTCCCCGCCAATGACGAGATTTTCAGTCTTTCCGCAATACCGCTATTATCCACCAGGTGGCGCCCTTCCGCAACTTTTTAAAACCGGAAGTATTGCCCTATGGCAAGCGGCTGCATGTCCGTGTCTGTTTTAAAGATCGCTCTGAATGGGATCTCTATGAAAAGTCCGTCACAAAAATGGAATTATCTCTGCTTTTTGCTCAAAATGTGGTGTTTTTGCAGAAACCTACCCATATTCAAAAGCTGATTACAAAAGAACCACTGAAGGTAGGAAGAAACGTTTTTTTTTTTTTTTTGAAAGCAGAGGGTCTGTTCTTTCATTTGGTATATTGTATGTTTATATATTTAAAGAAGAACATTTTCTGGAAGGCATTAAACTTTGGTGAAAATCATGAAAAACGCTGCCGCTGGCTGGCAATTTTTTTTTTAAACGCTGGCGGTGAAAGAGTTAATAAACCATATATTTTCTAAAATCTATTGCACTGAACGAGCAAAGCTCAAGCTGACTCAAGATTTACAAAACGCAAAGCTGTAATGTAAAGTCCCCTGTCACTGGGACAGCAAGTAGACTTTTGAATCTGAAATAATGAGTGGATTTAGCTTTTTTTTAATCGGCAAGAGAGAAATAGAAAGAGAGGCACTTTCCTTGCTTCTGCTCTATCTAATAGAAATAATAACCATTATAACACCAGTCACATTTATAATCTATAGACCTGCACTGTCTATCATTAATATACTATTGTATTTAATAGAGTTTGATAAAAGGGGTCATCTAATTGCTTCATAACAGTTTTTATTTTTGCATAAAGACATAAAGTAATATCAAACTACATTTAATTTGTTGTGTTTCTTTTCTTTAAAATTGTATATCTACTACAATCAGTCACATAGGAAAAAGTAAACTACATTTACATACTGTGAATCGTTTTTTTAAATCGAGAATTGTTTTTGAATCGAAAATCGATTTTGAATCGAATCTTGAGGCTAAAAATCGGAATCGAATCAAATCGTGAAATTTTCTGAATCGTGCACCCCTATAAAGCACACAGCAGGGCTAAGCATGTTAACTCAAACTGTATACAAATAGTTAAAGAACTGTATAGTCTATGATGGCAATAACACTAGCAAAGCGGGAACTTCCTAATATGGTGGTGGCGTGAGTTTTTTTTTTTCGAAAGCACCCCCTAGTGGTCAAGAGCATTTCTGTTGTGTTGTGTCTTTATTTTGTCGTGTTGTTACTTTATTTCATTGTGTTGTGGCTTAATTTTGTTGTGTTGTTGCTTAATTTCATTGTATTGTGCACGATTGTGACCCTGTATGTTTTGTTGTGAATTATTTTTGACCTGCTATTCATTTTTTTTTTTCAGATGCTTTGTCCTTAATAGTTGACATTTACAGTTGGCATTTTGCAGACGGTTTTGTTCAAAGTGTTTTATAAAAGTCATTTGTCTTATGGAAGTACTGTATTTAGTAGGCCTATGAGAAAGTTACTTTCAGCTAACAAACTTCCTTAGAACAGAATAGAATAGAAAAGAATAGAATAGAATAGAATAGAATAGAATAGAATAGAATAGAATAGAATAGAATAGAATATACCTTTATTGTCATTGTCACAGGTACAACGAAATTTAAGTGTACTCTAGTCAGTGCAACATTCAATGACAACATATACAACATATACATATATACACTCACCGGCCACTTTATTAGGTACACCTGTCCAACTGCGCGTTAATGCAAATTTCTAATCAGCCAATCACATTTCAGCAACTCAATGGATTAAGGCATGTAGACATGGTCAAGACAATCTGCTGCAGTTCAAACCGAGCATCAGAATGGGGAAGAAAGGTGATTTAAGTGACTTTGAAAGTGGCATTGTTGTTTGTGCCTGACAGGCTGGTCTGAGTATTTCAGAAACTGCTGATCTACTGGGATTTTCACACACAACCATCTCAAGGTTTACAGAGAATGGTCCGAAAAAGAGAAAATATTGAGTGAGTGGCAGTTCTGTGGGTGCAAATGCCCTGTTGATGCCAAAGGTCAGAGAAGGATGGCCAGACTGGTTCGAGCTGATAGAAAGGCAACAGTAACTCAAATAACCACTCGTTACAATCGAGATATACAAAAGAGCATCTCTGAACGCACAACACGTAAAACCTTGAGGCAGATGGGCTACAGCAGCAGAAGACCACACCGGGTGCGACTCCTGAAAGCTAAGAACAGGAAACTAAGGCTACAATTCACACAGGCTCATCAAAATTGGACAAGAGAAGATTGGAAAAACGTTGCCTGGTCTGATGAGTCTTGATTTCTGCTGCGACATTCAGATGGTAAAGTCAGAATTTGGCGTCAACAACATGAAAGCATGGATCCATCCTGCCTTGTATCAATGGTTCAGGCTTGTGGTGGTGTAATGGTGTGGGGGATATTTTCTTTGCACACTTTGGGCCCATTAGTACCAATTGAGCATCGTGTATTGTTTCTGACCGTTTTCATCCCTTTATGACCACAGTGTACCCATCCTTTGATGGCTACTTCCAGCAGGATAACGCGCCATGTAATAAAGCGCAAATCATCTCAGACTGGTTCCTTGAACATGACAATGAGTTCACTGTACTCAAATGGCCTCCACAGTCACCAGATCTCAACCCAATGGAGCATTTTTGGGATGTGGTGGAACAGGAGCTTTGTGCCCTGGATGTGCAGCCGACAACTCTGCAGCAATTGCGTGATGTTATCATGTCAATATGGACCAAAATCTCTGAGGAATGTTTCCAGTACCTTGTTGAATCTGTGCCACGAAGGATTAAGGCAGTTCTGAAGGCAAAAGGGGTGAAACCCGGTACTAGTAAGGTGTACATAATAAAGTTGCCAGTGAGTGTATATATACGATATAATATAATAAAGTGTGTTGTGCAAGACATTTAAGTGGTTAAAGTGGTTATTCCTCGATGTAGCAGCATTTGAGAGGTATATTACATGTTAGTTTTAAGCATAATTAGGCATTGAGAGATTTTATTGCAATTGGATAAAAACTGTGTTTTAGTCTATTTGTCCTTATATTGATTTGTCTGTACCGTCTGCCTGAAAGCAACAGCTCAAACAGGAAATGAGTGGGGTTTGATGTGTTCTGTGCTCTTTTGTGACAACGGGAGCTGTGTAGGTCTTCGAGTGTGGAGTACCAGATGCCTATGCAGTTCGTAAGCATACTTTCGATGGAGGCTCGGTAGAAGGACACCAGCATTCTCTGTGTAATGTTATTCCTCCTGAGTATTCTCAGGAAGTACAGTGCTGGGCCTTCTTCAGCAGCACAGAGGTGTTCACACTCCAGGATAGGCTCTCCTCCTTTCCACACAGTCCCCGCTGATCATTAAGGGTGGGATCTCAGTCTTCTTTCTTCTGAAGTCTATTATGAGTTCTTTAGTCTTTGAGGTGTTGAGAAGGAGGTTGTTGGCCATACATCATGTCATCAGCCGCTCCACTTCATCTCTGTAGGCAGACTCCTCCCCTCTAGAGATGAGCCTCACCACTGTAGTGTCATCCGCAAACTTCACAATGATGTTGTTGTGATGGACAGGGGTGCAGTCGTGTATATAAAGAGAGTAGAGCAGGGGACTCAGCACACATCCCTGGGGGGAGCCGGTACTGAGGCTTAAGGCCGTGGAGGTGTGATGGCCCAACTCTGACTCTGTCTGCGATAAGTGAGGAAGCTGCTAATCCACATGCAGGTGCTATATGGAAGCCCCAGGTCCCCTAGCTTGACCTCCAGCTTGTATGGGAGAATGGTGTTGAATGCAGAACTATAGTCTACAAAGAGCATCCGCACATAGCTCCCCTGCTGGTGTGCTGTTGCTACTGCGTCCTCTGTTGATCGGTTTGCTCTGTAGGCAAACTGGTGTGGGTCAAGGCTGCAGGGCTGCTGTGATGTTGTTGCGGACCAGTTTTTTAAAGCACTTCATCACCACTTGGGTGAGTGCCACTGGTCTGTAGTCGTTGAGGCTGGAGATGTGGGGCTTCTTGGGCAAGGGTACTATGGTGGAGGACTTTAGGCAGGGTGGGACGGTAGACTGTGCAAGGGATTGATTGAAAATCCTTGTGAAGACTCCAGCCAGCTCCCGGGACACCATCAGGACCACCTGCCTTCCTCGGACTGACGGCCCGCAGGGTGCGCCTAACCCTATGTTCCTCAAGAATCTTTGTGATGGTGGGAGCAGTTTTCTTGAGGGGGGCATATGCAGGAATTGAAAGCAAGGAGAGATGGTCAGACTGGTCCAGATGTGGTAAAGGTCTGGCCCTGTAGCCCAACTTGATGTTGGATTAGACCTTGTCTAGAGTGTTCTCCCCCCTTGTAGCACACTTGACATGCTGGTGGAATTTAGGGAGTGCAGCCTTTAAGTCTGCGTGATTAAAATCCCCTGCAATGATCTGCACCGCGTCTGGGTACATGCTCTGTTTGTTACTAATGCTTGCATGCAAAAAGACCATACCTGTTTAGGGAGAGAGACACATTTTTTTATATAGGCAGAGAGTTTTCAAGTATTTATGGAAAAGATGTGATTGTAGCTGTTCTTTGAATTTTGAAGGATAATGCTGATCAAAAAGAGTTTGGAAGATTATTACGCCAGCATGGAATAGTGAAGGCGTTTGTTTACAACTTACTAGATAGGGATGTCACGATACCAAAAATCTAGTAGTCGGTACCAATACCACAAAAAGTACACGGTACTCGGTACCTATGTCGGTACCACAGTGTGTAAAAAAAGAACAATTATACTTAAATATTATTTTTTTTTTTTATTAAAAAATTTCAACATTATAGAAAACTTTTAAGAGCTTCTGTTTAGGTTGTCTGTGTTAATGTTTGTTGACTTTTCTCCTGACTCTCTTGGTGTACATCCTCCTCTGGCTGATACTGTTAAAAAGAGAGAGAATAAGAAATACATTTTATTTATTTAACATACTGTCTGACAATGACTAATAAATCAGCTAAAGCTACAGGTGCTAAGGTGCACTTATAAACACACGCACGTGCACATACACATACTCTGAATGCAAGCATTAGTTTAATATCACTCACATTGTTGCAGGATGAAAATAGTTATTAAAAACCCTTAACATTTTAATACTTCATCCAGTGACATTAGGCTACATGTTGCTGACAGGATGACTAAATGGCGATGCATGGTCGCCCATTTATAGATTTAAAGTTGTTTATAAAGTTGCAAATGCAGCGTCATTAACAAATAACTGACTTACACAAAACATTAACATCTAGCACAAAGTTAGCTGGTTACACGGCATTAATACCAGCTGCCTCAAACAAACATAATATAGGGTCTGGGTTTCAGTATAAAATTAAAGTTTTACAGTTTGTATATAATGTTAATGTGAATTAAAACTTACCTCGAATTCTTTAAAGAGATCGGGGTGTCTCTCTTTCAAGAGCTTTGCCAAATTCTATGTTTGAAAGCGACAAACTACTTTAGAGAGATTCCCGTGTGCTCGTGAGAGGTGTTCTTCCTCTTCTTTAACTCTTGTGGAGCGTCAAATACACACGCGCGTATATGCCCCCATCAGTCCCAGAAGAGTATTGCAGCCTCGGTACCTCCGGTACCAGAGAAAGCAGGTACCGTCATGTTTAAAAAAATGTTGGTATCGACTTGGTACCGAACTATCGGTTCTCGTGACATCCCTATTACTAGATGGGTTAAATGCAAATGTCAAATTCCGTGTATGGGTTAACATCAGGGTTTGAAAGTAATACCCACCAACTTGCCCGTTTGGTGGGTCGATTTTCACTGTGGCGGGTAATACTTTTAAAAAAGTAATGTCAGGGTCAAGAACAGCTTTATTGACATAATTCCAGGAAACACAAATACAGCACTGTTTAAAAAACTAAATAGATTGAATGCAGTGTAAGTCGCTTTCGATAAAACAATCTGCCAGAGGCTATGTAGATTGGTATGTACAATTGGAATCTTGAAGACTGTACTGATCTTTCAAAAATGTTTGCTAACCACCTGTTTCTGATTGGTTGATATGTTGCTACCCTATTCAAAAACCTCTAATCAACATAAATCCCCAAGTGCATTGGGTCTTATTCACTAAGCATGCATACGCACAAATTTGTGCCTGCGATGTGCGTACAGATGTTTTAACGAACAAATCATAATTCAACAAAAACGTTCGTATCAAAATTTCTTTTAAATGTACGAAAAGCAAATACAACGCATACACAATTATCACAAATGCTATAAAAAATACTAGGCTATAATTATATTGTATTATAATAATGTTGATATATAAAATTCACAATTTTATATTGTGCACATACGTTATAAATTACAAGATCATAAAAAAGAACAAAAAAGGTTTTTACACTCTTATTAACCAAAAGGTGTAGGCTGAAGCTGTAGCTTATTATGCCTACCCTTAACTCCACACAAGCACACTTTTTTTTTCTCTATAAGTGTCTGCTTGATGTCTAATTTAAACGTTATGTAATGGTAATGATAAATCTAAACGTCAATGAACCGCCAATCAACATTAACTCCCTTGCTTCAGTGACAAACAGCTCAAAAATTTTCTGTGGACCAGCACCACACTGCGAAAAGCCCTTATATGGAGCTGGTTTGGCATGTTTTATGTAAATTGCCAATCTCGTGCACCAGCCACTCATGTAGATCACTCCAAATTCAATAACGTAGAGAACAAATGTAAGTAAAAGAACAAATGCTTACTGCGTACGCACGCGTTGTAAATTAAATGGAACGTTTTTGTAAGAAGTTCAAGTGTGCATATAAATACGAAAAAAGGTCCGCAATTTTTGTGAATAAGACCCACTGTAGGGAGTCAAAGGCTGTGGGCCACCTTTTGATGATCTAAGGGCATTGTCTAAAGTGCACAGTGCACAGTCTAAGCAGGCTTGTCCGAATCCACTTTTGCTAACTTAACGAAAGGTAAAGTGGGTTGTTCTTGTAATGAGTAAGGGGTGTGTTTTGGGCGTAACTTGCAATAAGCCAATGAGGGTCTCAGCTCTCATCCCCTTTAAAATCCAGTTGCACTTGCATCATGCCAATTCCCTATTTAAATGGCAGAATTTGTACATTGAAAAACTAATTGGAGGAAGAAGACCCCCCAGTTTAACATTGATATTAAAAAAATCATTGTTTTCATTTGTATTGAATTTTTTTAAATTATTAAAACCTTTAAAAGTCTTTTTCTTTTAGTTATGGAAGTAAAAATAGCAGGCTTTTAATTGCTGTAAATGGATAGCTTACGTTGAGATAATTTGCAAATATGCAAGAAAAGGTTTGTACTCTAAAAATACTTTATTTGTAACAAACAAGAGATAAAAATTTTACAAACGTATGGAGAGCCATTTCAGAACTCGGACCGCGCCGTACGTTTTATTTAAAAGCTTTTTTTAAAAAAGGTTCTCATCTAACCATATTCACAGGTACAAAGTCATCATATACGATAATCCGTGGGGTAGCAATGGGGTAACATTTAAAAATGGATGCAATATTTGCATTTGTTTAAAACAAAATTTTGAATCACTTACCAGCCTACAGGGGAAGCAACTCTTTACGCCTTCTAACATCTCCTTATTTATGTCCAAGAGATTCAATAATAATCTTTTACATTTTAATCCTTAAATTTTTCATATTTAAAAACGTTTGTGTGCTGCTGCGCATCCATGTGTGTAATAAGCAAATGTAACCCAGGTTACCAGAGGATAGACACAGAAGAAAAAAATGATATGTGGTAGATTAAACTGAAAAGAAAACTACAGACAGTTAAAAAAATCCCAGTATAAATTAATATAATGTCTATATAAAATTTAAAAATATAAAAAATATTGTGTATATTAGTTTGTCCAATAATACGGTCTTACCTGGTTAAGAGCGAATTGAATCGCGACCCCCGAGTTATGTCATATTACTTCCTTTTCCTTCTGTGTTCCTGAACCGCAGAGCGCATGTGAAACTCTTCCCTTTCACTCCGTGAATCTGAGACATTAGCGGATGCTATTGTTAATCCGGGGATTTTTATGCCCTAAACTCAGGCTGAGAAAGGGAGGCAAAGAGTATTTATGAAGTGTGACATCTTCAAAAGTGTGTCATCTGGAAATTTCCTGGTTCTTCAGATGTGCACATGCGTTATTTTCCTTGGCCAGGTTTTTTTTATTCCGTTTTTACTTCTGGATGAGCTGTGTTGATGTTCAGCTGCTTGGTGTGCTTCTGATCTGATTGTGACCTGGACGGGACGGGGATTTTCCTTGAGTTGTGGATTTGTTCAACTCTTCCATGTGTGTGTAACGGTGGGGTTGAGCTGGCGAGCCTGCCCATGATACGAACCTTTTCTTTTCTGAAAGAAGAAAAAAAAACTTGAATTTATTCATCCTTCATCATCATTAACTGGTAGGATAAGCATTGCACACCATCACTTTTCCTTTGTTCAAGAAAAACGGAAAAAAGAAACTGATTTTCACTAAGGACTAAGATTTGGACTGGACTTTGAAATCTTACGTTCTCTTTTCTAAAGAGAAGTAATTTGGGTGTATATTGAAGAATGTTTCTGACCTCTGAGATATTCAACCTGAGTGTATATTGTTAATTTTCATTATTTTTTTTATTTGTTTGTTTGTTTTTGGTGTTTAAAGTTACTTATTTGAATTTGCAAAAACTGGATATCAACTTTGTAAAGTAAGTGATTTTGTGAACAGACATTTTCTCACTTTGGCATTTAAAAAAGGGTTTCATTTTATATTTGTTTATTTGTGTTTTACAAATATACATATATATTTGTTCTCTCTTACCTCAAATACTGTGTCTGAGTCATTCACTGTGCTGCAACCCAGCCCCGCCGCTCCCATAATGCGCATCACGCGCTGTGCGTAGGGCATCAGGTGCTGAGGGGGCACCAAAAATAGCCTAATGAAAAAAATTATAATCCTGATATTATTTAATTCTGGTGCTTTGTCTGCAAAGCACCAGAAAAGACCGAACGCGCTATCAATCCTTCGCCATGCGGTTTGGACTTCGCCATTGGGCCAAACGGATGGATGGGGACATATAAATATTTTCACCCCCTTACACCTGGTTGCACAAGGTTATTCACAAAAATTTGGATCAGACTATGATGAAACATTTAGTCCAGTAGTTCGATTTGAATCAATCAGAACAATAATTGCTCAGGCTGTACAGTATGGACTAAAGCTGCATCAAATGGATGTCAAGTCAGCCTTTCTAAATTGAGATCTAAAGGAGGAAGTATACATGCAACAACCTGAAGAGTTTGTCATTAAAGGAAAAGAACATTTAGTGTGCAAACTAAATCGCAGCATCTATGGACTAAAGCAATCACCAAGGTGTTGGAACATTGTTCTAGATGAACAGCTATAGAAGATTGGTTTTGTACAAACTACAGCTGATCCTTGCATTTATACTGCAGCAACAGGTGAGATGTTCATTATTGCTGTGTATGTTGATGACATTCTCCTAGCTGGAAAAAATGATGAACGTATGATGGAGGTGAAGAAAATGCTTGCGAAACACTTTGAGACTGTGGACATGGGTGAATTAACTCATTTTTTAGGAGTGAAAATTGTCCAAAAACCAGAAACTAAAGAAATCTGGATGGGTCAAGCAACATATGGAAAAGTCCTGTTGGAGAAATTTGGAATGGAAAATTCAAAACCAATAAGCACACCAGTAGACACGAACATGAAATTCTTAAAACATTCTGATGAAGAAGGAGTAGATCAGACACAATTTCAGTCTGCTGTTGGTAGTTTGCTTTATTTGTCAACCAGAACAAGACCAGACATTGCTTATGATGTAAACAATGTTGCAAGGTTTTCTGCTAAACCCACAAAACAACATTGGACTGCTGTCAAACGAATCATGAGATACCTAAATGGCACTCTCAATCTCGGCCTGATGTATAGCAAGGACAAGCCAAAGGATTGCGTTGGATATTCAGATGCAGATTGGGCTGGAGACCAAGATGATCGCAAATCTGTATCAGGATACATGGTTCAAATCAGCGGAGCAGCTGTGAGTTGGAGAAGTAAGAAACAGACATGTGTAGCTCTTTCTACTGCTGAAGCTGAATACATGGCATTGGCAAGTGCAGCTCAAGAAGCAGTTTGGATGTGACAACTGTTAACAGAACTAAAGGACAAACAAACAGGATCAATGGTGATGTATGAGGACAATCAGTCTGCTATCTCTATGGCAAAGAATCCTAAATTTTATGGACGTGCAAAACACATTGACCTTAAGTACCACTTCATTCGGGAGCAAATTTTAAGTGGAGTCATAGACTTAAAATATTGCAGCACTGAAGACATGATTGCAGATATGTTCACAAAAGGACTGAGTAAAGAAAAATTCACAAAATTGAGATTAATGGCTGGAGTGAAACCAGTTTGCTAATTATTTTGATTGCGAGTGAGAAGGAGTGTTGAGAAATATTATTATTACACTCTTTCTAAATAATCATGTTAAATTTGTGTATTAAGTTAAACACTGTCTTTTGTAAACTTTCATTCACTTTTTCTGATATCCACTAGGTGGAGCTCTGTCAATGTTTCTGTATGTGTATAAAAGCTGTAGAAGAAGAAGTTTTGGTAACACTTTATTTTACGACCCGCAAAGTACCGCGTAATTAAACCGAATTTACAGCGTACCTATTTGTAACAACAGGGTAGGTAACCTGTAGGTATAAGGGAATAATATTTTAAGTTTGGGGTAATAAGGGGGTAAGAATATGAAGAATTATAAATTATTTATACTCTAAGTATTTTATAACAACAGGGTACCTATTGTAATATTACGTAGTATGTATGACTTAGTCAAGTCTATGGGGAAATTATGTTTTATTTATTTTTTATTGTGAATTTTTCATATTGACTACTGAATGTTGTATACAGTCAATGTCTACGAGCCACATCGGCAAATAAATATAACAGCACATCACTTTTATTTTAGTAGCCTATATTACTTGCTTTTAATAACAAAAGTCCAGCTGATTTAATGTGGTTATCTTTTAAGGTAAGTACAATAAAAATAGCAACTTATTCCCTACTTACCAGGAAACTCCTACATTTGCAGACATATTTCAAGTGGTGCTTTGCAATTTATTTACTGTAAACACAAGTATTTTAGCCAAATATAATTTATGCAATGGCAAACCAGAATGAAACAACAGCAGATATCAGCTCCCGCTAAAGCAAAAGACGACTACATGCATAGGCTACTGTGCAGGTGTAGAACGCGCGGCCGTCTTCAGGAGGTTTGCTGGAACGCGATCCTGAGGTGAAATTTCTTTAAGAGGTTTTAAAAACGTTCTACACTGTGGAGTACTGCTGCGAGTGATGTTAGCAGGATCCGCATGCTGGATAAGGTGACTGGTTTTGTTAATACATGACTCACGCATTTCAAACAATGTTTTTCAAGAAAGTTGCTAGCTAACGGTAGCAGGTTAGCTAGCACATAAGTAAGCCTAAAGTTATTAACGTAACTGGCTCAGAAAACTCTGTTTCTGTCAAGGAAACATTTACTGAAGGCTTTCATTTATGTTTTTTATATGTAATGTAGAACAGCATTTGTGAGACGACATCAACTCATCATCCGAGTGGACAAGAACACCAACAGAGGAAGCCAAGCCGCAAAAACAATGAAAAATTGTCATGACTTTTTATTTTAAATAAAAGTTATGTGATAATAAACATTAAGTGTTGGCTTAATTATAGTGTTATTGTTTTAAAGATGTTTTGAAATAAGTCCGCAAATATAAGAGTTACCTGGTAACTCCTGTATACATATACAGATCAAAGAGGTACAAGTTGCTATTATTTTTATTGTGTGTTATATTTTATTTGCCGACGTGGCTTGTAGACATCAACTGTAGGCTATACAAAACACTTCATCAGGTAAGTAGCAAATATGAAAAAAAAAACATATTACACATAGACCATATTACCCATAGACGTAAGTCATACTACCACGTAATATTACAATAGGTACCCTGTAGTTATGAAATACTTAGAGAATAATTTCCCATATATTCTTACCCCCTTATTACCCCAAACTCAAAATATTGTTCCCTTATAACTACAAGTACGTACTGTAGAGGTACTCTGTTGTTACAAATAGGTACGCTGTAAATTCGGTTTAATTACGCGGTACTTTGCGGGTCGTAAAATAAAGTGTTACCGAAGTTTTCTTTGTCTTTCAAAACCAAGTAAATGTGACACACTTTTGCTGGTGTGTTTTTGCATAAACTATTTTTCTGAGTCATTATTAATCAACAATATAGTCTATATAATATACAATTTGAGGACTATTTACATCGTAACATGTAAGGGTATATCAGATTACAGTCCGGTATTTGCGTTCCGTTAAACACATGAACCCGCCTTCAAATTTTGTATTTAAAATAGGGTCTCTGTGTAACTTATGAGTTTGACTTCTTGCTGCGCTGCAAGACGTCAAAGTACCGCGAGAGCGAGTCGAAATTAAACTACTCCGTAAGATTTCTTGAAGAGCTCTCGCGGTACTTTGACGTCATCCGACTGCGGCGCCCCATAAAGTCAGTGACGCGGCTGACGTACGATGCGGCTGACTGTTATTTGTTCCGCCCCAGCTTCTTTTATCTTTCTTTTGTTTTGTGCGCCCGAGCTTCATTTACAGTCTGGGGAGACGCACGCTATAAGTTTGAGAAAATTAATAAAACTAAGCAAACATGTCTGAGGAACAGGGCAGCCGCGTCACTACAAGTCACGTGACTTCACGCTCGAGCCGGAAGAGAAGACAATGCTGAATAAAGTCGTAATTCTTGCTATTTTTGGACCAAACACATTCTTACTAACCCACTGATGTCACATGGACTACTTTGATGATGTTTTTATTACCTTTCTGGACATGGAAACCGTACATAGATTTTCAATGGAGGAAACAGAAAGCTCTCGGACTAAATCTAAAGTTAAAACATCTTAAACTGTGTTCCGAAGATGAACGGAGGTCTTCCGAGTTTAGAACGACATAAGGGTAAGTCATTAATGACATTATTTTCAGTTTTGGGCGAACTATCCTTATTCAGTAGTCACGCTGTTCCCTTTGGGGGCGGAGGCGAAAACACAAGCTTATCCAGTATGTAAATATACACACAGACAATGACGCCCCCCGCTGCACGCTAGAATCTCCGGAAAAACAAGCCTATTTCAACCGCAAAATGTACACTTTTAAATATACATAAACTGCTATCTCAAACATGGAGAGGCTTCTTCGTGATCTCAACTAACAGATTCTGCAATAAAACGAAAATCACAAATTTTGAAAAAAAAAACTTTGATTATCATTTTCTCGAAACTTGTGCTGCCGACTTGTGTCCCTGGTTTCCGTGACGGGTCACATTTTTGTCTTGTTTTCAGTAAAAATATCTAAAAATTCTTAAATTAAGATGTTTTTTCTTGATCAGCAAAACTACCCGAGAAAATAAGTCTAGTTTTTAGACCAAAAATATCAAATTTAAGTGATTTTGTGCATAAAACAAGCAAAAAATCTGCCAATGGGGTAAGTAAAAAAAATCTTGAACCTTTTTCTTAAACACTAAATTCAAGAAAAATTTGCTTACCCCATTGGCAGATTTTATTTGCTTGTTTTATGCACAAAATCACTTAAATTTGATATCCTTTTATACTGAAATGTCTTCCTTTTCACTCAGTCAGGTTGTCGAGGACAGCATACATTACAACTAATACACCCTTATACAGCAGATGACAAATAAACCCTTATTCCCACTTATACAACAGATAACAAATAAACCCTCTTCCCACGCATGACAGATAACAAGTGAACCATCCTCACACATATAGTACAGAAAAACATATAGAAAACATTGACATCTAGACAAGAATAAACATGATATGGGCAATATACAATGATACAAGTGAAATCTACATATTCTTATTTAGTGCTATGATAGCTGTAGGGACAAAACTTTTTTGAAATGGGCTTTTTTCCAGTTCAGTACCTTATATCTGCAGCCAAATGGGAGTAAAATGAAGAATTGGTTAAGGGGTGGTCCGGGCTGCTTATTATGACAAGTGCCAGGCGTGTAATAGCTAGATCATTTATTTCTGACAGGCTAGGGGTGGGGAGGTTAATTATCTTGGATGCTGTGTGTGGGATTTTGAGGAATCTGTTTTTACTGGTGACAGTAAGCAGGGTGAAGAAACACGGGGAACAGTACATTAGAATGGGTTGGATGATGCTTTTGTGGAGTAGTAAGAGGAGATTGGGGGCCACAGATAGTGATTTAAATCTGCAGATGACATAAAGCCTTTGCTGTGCACGTTTGTGTGTGGTAATTGCATGTTCATTGAAGTTGAGTTTGCTGTCTATGGTGAGTCCAAGATATTTGAAACTGTTGACCTGTTCAACTGTTTGTCCTCTGATGAGTGTGCAATTGAGTGTAGGTGGTGTTTTGGATGTGTGTATGACCATTTCCTTTGTTTTGTCAGTGTTTAATTGAAGGTAGTTGTCGGTATACCAATGTGAAAACTGTGTTATTGACTGCTGGTATGCTGTGATGGAATTGTTATCACTGAGTAGGCCTACCGCATATTTGTAGTATGTGGTGATAGGGGATGTACTGCTGCAGTCATTTGTGTAGAGGGTATACAGAAATGGACTGAGATCGCAGCCCTGGGGGGCTCCAGTGTTGGTAATAATGTTTGATGATATAGCTGTACCCACTTTCACTGCCTGCGGTCTTGTATGCTGAGGAAATTGTATATCCAGTGAATGTGGAGTGGAATGATGTCCAGGTGTTGAAGCTTCTTGATGAGCTGGTGCCGCTGGATGGTGTTGAATGCAGAGCTGAAGTCAACGAATAGGACTGCTGCAAAGTTGTTAGGTGTCTGGAGATGGTGGAGGATGGAGTGGAGGAGGCATGCCACTGCATCTTCCGTCCCCCGTTTTGGCCTGTATGCAAACTGTCCAGTTGTGATCCGGCGGTTTGCAGAATAAGGTGAAGCATGATCTTTTCCATGCACTTCATTATTATGGGCGTGAGTGCAACTGGACGGTTTTGGGTATTGGTACAATGGTTGAGGTCTTCCAGAGGGTGGGCACAGTAGCTGTTCTGTATGATTCCCAGAAGATGGAGTGAAAAACTGGGGAGAGCTCCATGGCACAGAGCTTTAGCACCTTTGCTGGGATGCCATCCGCCCCTGGTACCTTACCAATTTTGCACCTGGCCAGCTGCTGCTGTACATCCTCCTGAGTGAAGGGAGGGTGCTGGGGTTCTTCCAGGGAGAGCGCCTTGAGGAGCTCCTCACAGTTGGTGGTATAGTCCTGGGTGTCAAACCGGTTGAAAAAGCTGTTTAGGGAGTTGGCAAAGTTCAGTGGGTCTGTCGTAAAATTGTGTTGTGTTGTTTGTTGACCGGTTAGTATTTTTACTTTCTGAAATGCTTGTTTTGTGTTCATTTTACTAAACTCTTCCTCTAATCTGTCTCTGTATTGCATTTTGGCTTTAATAATGTCATTTTTTGTCTGTCTGTTTAATATCTTAAGTGTGGCCCAGTCCTTTCGCTTGAATGCGTTTCGTTTCTCCTTCAGAGAGTGTTTGATGTGGGGAGTAATCCAGGGTTTGGAGTTTGGATACTTTGTGACCTTTTTCACAAGGATGGTGCTTTGAATGCAGAAGTTGATATAGTCTGTGATTAGTGACACCTTTTCATCCAGACTGCCCTGGAAAATGTCCCAGTCTGTGCAGGCAAAGGAGCCCTGAAGTTGTGTCATGGCATCATCCGACCATTGAGTGGCGGTGTACGTTTTTGGCTTGATTCGTTTCAGTTCCGGTTTGAATTGCGGAAGGAGGAAAATAACGTTGTGGTCCGACGAACTGAGTGGCGGGTGAGACCGGGCTCCGAAGGCGTTGGATATATTACCGTAGCACAAGTCCAAGATGTTATCCTTTCTTGTGGGGACATTCACGTACTGATGAAAAGACGGCAGGACATCGCTGAGTCTCCAGCTGTTAAAATCACCCAGGATAAACGCAGGAGCCTCAAGATATTCAGCTAGCATGGCGTTGGTGTTTCAGCTACTAGCCCCGCTGCTGCGTTAGCGTTAGCACTGGGTGGAACGTAACACAGCTGACGATCACAGTGGGAAATTCCCTGGGTAAATGAAAGGGACGTAGGGTCACCGTTAGCATCTCCACGTCTGGTGTGCATATCCTTTTGTGGATTTTGATGTTTTCACACCATCTGTTGTTGACGTAGATGCAGATCCCACCACCTCTCTCTTTGCCCGACTGACGGGTCCTATCAGCTCTTACGATGGAAAAGTTATCGAGACTGACCTCGGACTCCGGAACTTCATTGTCAAGCCAGGTTTCTGTGAGGGCGATGATGCAGGCATCCTTGTAGGCTCTCTTCACCAGGCATTTAGCGCGTAGCAACTCTGCCTTGTTCCTTAAAGAGCGGACATTCGCCAGGATGATGGAGGGGAGAGGGGGCCTGAATGGACGCCTCCGGAGTCTTGTTCGCACACCTCCCCGTCTGCCTCTACGTCTCCGTTGGATAAACGGTCTTCTGCGATTTGTAAGTGCATTCCGGTCACGGCTCTGTATATAAAATTCATCTGGTCAAATAGTTCAATTAGTGCTTCTGTCAAATAAGGCTCAGGTTTTTTGTTAATTACTGCAAGTTACATCAAATATAAGCGGTGCACCTGCTTGCTTTATGTTAGCTGCGGTCACCTTAGCTCCTCTGCTCCATTGAGACTTTCATTCTGAAATGACTTCCTTTTATACTGAAATGACTTCCTTTTACACTGAAATGTCTTCCTTTTAAACTGAAAGTTTGTATGTATATGCAAGTGTTTAATAGGTGTATGCGTGCATCAAGTTTATATGTACGTCCGAGTGTTTTTATATGTATGCGTGCATCAAGTTTATATGTATGTGTGAGTGTTTTTATGTATGCATGCATCAAGTTTATACGTATGTGATAGTTTTTAGGTACATGCGTGCATCAAGTTTATATGTGCAAGTGTTTATTGGGTGTATATGCATGGAAAGTGTTTATATGTATGTGCGAGTGTGTTTATAAATGTTTGCGTGCATCAAGTTTATATGTATATTCAGGTGTTTATATGTGTATGTGTGTATTAAGTTTATATGTATATGCAAGTTATTCACAAGTGTATATGTATGCATTACTAACTTAAGATGTATTGGTATGAATTTCACAATAGCATGCACACGTATTTCATAGGTATTTGCTTAAACATCCAACAGTATACATGTATGCGAGTGTTAATATATGTGTATGCATGCTTTTATATATGTATTCATAAGTGAAGTATGATTTTTCTAGCCGCATGGCCCCCCGTTTTCATTTTCATCCCTAACATATACATTTTAAATCACAAACTACGGAGTATGTTTTGGACATCATTTAACCTTGTCAAAGACGAACAAAAATGTTAGAATAACAAAATTTCTTACTCCAAGTTTTAGGGGTGCTGAAGCCCATGTTGACCGGCTTTGCCAGGCTGGGAGGACCAGCTTAAACCAACTACTGCCACCTTAAACCATCAAAAAAACAGCTACCAGCTTATTCTGGTTTTAGCTGGATTTTTCAGTGGGGACTTCCTCCAACAATCCAGTGAATCACAATGATCTTGGGGTAATTTCATGCATTGGTGACGATGGCGTAGTTAGCATGGGGACTAGGCTGGGTTGTCGGCTATGCAGGCTCATATGCTGAAGGTTACATTGAACTGTGTGCTGTGACACATTGTCACCACATTTTTAGCTGCTGGTCCAAAACCTGACAAAAAAGCATCTATTCTCATTCTGACATCAAACACTCTGACTGCACTGACTGAAAGCTGGTCCTTGGGTGGTATACTGCTGATATACAGTATGAACTGTACATGTGCCATCATTTGGTTGCCAGGTCCCCTCATTACTCTAGGATCGGAGTGGTCAACAGAGACAAAGAAACATAGGGCAGTGAGGACAGATGTGAACTTCAACATTTAATTACATTAGCTGGCTATTTAAAATTAAGGTTTCTATGCATGCCAGTAATGTTTAAAACACTATGGGGATGTTTCCTGGACAAGACTTATCATATAGTCCCAGACTAAACAGCATGTTTGAGCTATTTTAATTTAGCTTTGATTTGCTGTTAAAGGTGCTCTAAGCGAATTGAAGCGTTTTAGACCATAAAACATTTTTTGTTACATACCTCACTATCTGCTTGCTGCCTGTCCGCTGATCAAACTGTAAAAAAACGCGATCTCTGTAGACAGCCCAGGCTTCACAAACGGCAATATCAACAAATGGCCAAACCTAGCATCAAAAAACAAAACAAAGTATTCCAGCCAATAAACGACAAGAAGGATTTGGGGGTGGGGGTTGGGCGCGTTCATGAAAGCACGGAAGGGAGGGGGAGGGGGAGGAGTTAGCTACGCTCCGTCTGTTTGAAAACAGTTTCAAACGTCAACAATATCTAACGTCTCGCAGATTCGCTTAGAGAGCCTTTAAGGTTTATTATTTAGAGATGTATGGCTGTTATTGTTACAGTTATTGTTTTCCTGCTCATTTTCTTTGTAATTATCTAATTACTCTACTTTACTGCTTCACTGTGTAGTTTGGACAATACATAACTAAAGTAAGAATAAAATACCAAATGATGCATGGATTCCTAAGGATGTTTACTTTGATCATGGTGTGTTAACAAGTAAACATTTAGGATGACTTGGTGTTGTGGTCCTTTTTCAGACTGTATGGAAATTTCTGGATGGTGGTCAGAGGAATAAAATCCAGGTTCCCATGCCCAAACCCAATTCACAGACAACACGCATTCGAACAAATTCATCATCCACAATTTCAGTGCATGACATGGGAATCAGTGAGGAGGAGTGGGATAGACTACAGAAGGCTTTTTACTGGCCTACTTCAGATCAAGAAATCACTGAGCTGAATCAGAGCACAAGTCCATTTCACACAACATTCTCTATTGTGGGACTCAATGAAAATTACAAAGTTGGAGAAAAGATTCATGTTATTATCACGGCTAGAGATCACAACAACAACTTAAAATCACATGGAGGTGATTTTTTTCAAGCAAAGCTTTTCAATTTAAACTTGAAGGTATGTTTATGAATACAATTCAGTTATTTTGAATGTATACTATATTGAACTATACACTCACTTAAAGGATTATTAGGAACACCATATTAATACTGTGTTTGACCCGCTTTTGCCTTCAGAACTGCCTTAAGCCGGATTTATAGTCGTGCGTAAGCTCTATGCCGTACCTACGCTTTAGGTTATCCGTAGCCTGTGCGTAGCTCGACGTGCACCTCGCAAATGTTTTAACAGCGCGTCAGTTCTACGCGGACCGCAAGCGCTGTGATTGTTCCACCAGAACCCCTTCTGTCAGGTAAAAAAACTGCGTCATAGGTATTTTCGTTTGCAACGGTGAAAACTAAGATGAGCCAAGTTGAGGAGTGATTTAACTCAAACTGCAACAAAAGTTGCTGTTTATTTACTTCCATCATTATTGGTCTTCTCCAATCATACACAAGTTGCTGTTTCTTCTTCGTCTGTGAGTTAAGTTGCCAAGCTTCTTCTTCACTGATAGTCGCGCTGCTACTGTGGTTACACGCGTTGATACTGCCTACCAGCCGTCTGCGCGTGTTTGCACGTTGACGCGGACGGCGACGCAAAAGTATAAAAGAAAAACAATGCGGAACCTACGGCGTTGTTATACGCAGAACTATAACAAGCCCTTTAATTCTACGTGCCATTGATTCAACAAGGTGCTGAAAGTATTCTTTAGAAATGTTGGCCCATATTGATTGGATAGCATCTTGCAGTTGATGGAGACTTGTGGGATGCACATTCAGGGCACGAAGCTCCCGTTCCACCACATCTCAAAGATCTTCTATTGGGTTGAGATCTGCTCACTGTGGGGGCCATTTTAGTACAATGAACTCATTGTAATGTTCAACAAACCAATTTGAAATGATTCGAGCTTTGTGACATGGTGCATTTTCCTGCTGGATGTAGCCATCAGAGGATGGGTACATGGTGGTCATAAAGGGATGGACATGGTCAGAAACAATGCTCAGATAGGCCATGGCATTTATACGATGCTCAATTGGCACTAAGGGCGCTTTTCCATTGCATAGTACCCCACGGTTTAGTTTAGTTTGGGTCGGGTCAGCTTACTTTTGGGAGCTTTTCCATTGGGTGCAGTACGTAGTACACGATACTTTTTTTCGTACCACCTCGGTTGGGGTTCCAAGCGACCCGAGCTGATTCCAATACCTATATATTACAGTGTTTCCCATACATAGGCACTACTTGGGCCGTGCGCCCAGGTAAATTGCGACCCGCCCAGGAAAAAAAATCACTTTTCGAATTTCCGTATTTTCTGAACTCGACTGGATGACCCATGTTTTGTTGAGAGAGAGAGAGAGAGAGAGGGGTGTTGAGAGAGAGAGAGAGAGAAAGAGAGGTGGGGGTCGGGTGAACGTGAAGATGATGTACTCGTCATAAACTCATCATCCAGCGTGGCAAACTGGATCAACTGCAGCACATATGGAGCAGCCAGGGAACTACACTGCAACCAAAATGGTTGCATATGCTTATGTGCATGTGTTTATAGCATCCAAGTTGGCTTCATTTTGCGTGCAAGCACGTTGTGTCTCTCCCGTTGAGTGTCCGTTCACGTGCTCTCTGTTTCTCAATGAATTGGGTGCGACGCGAAGCAACCTCAGTTTCACATAGTATCCTTTAATGTTTCTGAACTTGAGCAGAGTTTTACCATTAGAGGTCTTTCTTCACTGAGGATGCGGGACCCGTACGGTTCCGGGTTTATATTTTAAATGGTCAGTCGGGTCCGGGTCAGTCCTAGTTCATTACTTCGGGTCCCAAGTCTGATTAATATTGTGTGTAAAACCAGAGTCCATCGGAGAACGGCCGCGAGCGCTACCGCGCTAAAGCTCGAGTGCTGTTTCAGACCACGCGCCGCTTCATTTTCTTTATCCCATTTTTTAATAATCTTGCTAATAATAGACCATATCTTTACTAAAATCTAAACAGGTTGCACAGAGATTGTAGCAAAAAAAAGTGCTAATAATGAACAAGCAAAGCTCTAGCTGACTCAGGATATAAAAAACGCAAAGCTGTAATGTAAAGTCTGTCATCGGGACAGCAAGTAGACTTTTAAATCTGAAATAATTAGTGTATTAAGCTTTTTTTAATCGGCAAAAGAGAAATAGAAAGCAGAAGCAGTAAAAGTGCCTATCTAATAAAAATGATTACCATTATAACATCAGTCACATTTATTATCTATAGACCTGCACTGTCTATTAATTAATATACTGTACATAGTATTGTATATATTACGTTTGATAAAAAGGGTTATCAAATTACTTCATATATCAGTGCAAAAACATTAATGGCTCTATCTTGCACCCAGCGCAATTGACTTTGTCCGTGACGCATGTATCATTCGTATTTTGCCCCGGCGCACAGCGGGTTTTTCCCGTCACAGAAGCACGTCGGCAAACTAGGGAATGAACTTGCGCTCCCTGGGTGGTTCAGCGCAAAAAAAGAGGCGTGTTCCGGCGCAAACCATCCCTGGTGCTATTTTGCAGTTTCAAAAAACAATTGCGCCACTAACCAGAAAAAAAAAGTTTAAAGTCAGTGGCGCGTTGCGCGTTGTTCATTATGCTATTTTAAGGGCGCATGCTTGACCATAATGTATAGGGTGCACAACGCGCATACACTTTGCTTATCTAATCTACACAGATGCAACAGTTATTTTTGCAAATCATAAATTGTTACACTTAAAAATATTAATACACGAGATAAGGGGAATCATAGTGGTGAGCATTGTGGTGATAGTTTTTATTTATTCTCATGCAAATAACGATTAAAATATTTTCATAACTTTGTTGTGTGGCTGTATTACGTTTATTTTATGTAAATAATAATTAAAATGTTTTCATAAGAAACCTTAATGTATATGAACTTGATTTGTAAGAGTACTTTGGGGTTGGACCTTGCTTGCGTTTCTTGGGTCCGATTTCAAAGCCCCCAAACCCTTTCAGCGGTGAGGGTGGATGCAGCGATGTCCTCTGCTGGCGTCAAGTCCTGAGGCAGATCCACCTCCCGTTACACGGCGTGCCCGATTTATGCTGGCAAGCGTGGGATTCCCCCGTACAAGGACGTCGGTCTCATCGGCTGTGAACCGCTCCTGGCGTGCATGCGCCTGGTAAATCCGTCATAATAATAGCAACCCGCCATGGAACTTGCGCCCTTGCGTTTAAAGGGAATGTTGGCTAGCGTTCTGATTGGTTTATTTGACGTTACGCCCAAACCACACCTATGAATAATGAACCTACTTCAGACCAACCCCTTATTGATTTGCGCCCGGTGCAAGAGTTATTTCTCACGCCGGGAAAATAGCAACAGCGCCCAAGATCCGCCCACAAACTCACTTGCGCGTTGCGCTTCGCACTTGCGTTTCAGATCGTTAAAATAGGGCCCTAAGTGTTTTCGTGGTGCTTTGACAAACAGTGTCAGCTTTGTTTATGGCAAACAAAGTTTGGGGTGGGTTAGATTAATGAACTATAATGTGAAATTAATATTAATGTTCAATAAATCAAAGTATTGTGTTGTGTCACACATTATTAGTTCTTTGTCACATGTATAGTAGACCATTTTCTGTCGGTGGATAATGATTGCCCTTTTCACCAGCTACCACCACAAGTAAATTTCAGATCTATGGGAAACACTGTATGTATATATATATATATATATATATATATATATATATATATATATATATATATATATATATATATATATATATATATATATTAGGGATGTGCATTTATGTCATTTTTTCATTTAGATTAATCCATAGGTCTGAAGAACGAGTACTCGATTAACTGGGGGCGGGACAATCAAAGGAGCGGGACGTACAAGTCATGGTGAAAATTAAAACAGTTTTATTAAAAACACTCAAATAAAACTTAATTTAGAAGAAACTATGACAGAACACTGAACACATACTGTACTAGATTTTTAATGAATTAAATGTTTTTAACAGAAACCTCTAACAGGAAAAGCTGCGTGATGAAGTGAAACTAAAGGGCTAATAAACATAAACCAAAGCATTTTCTATATGATGCACTCTGCATAATATTAAGCCTTTATACATTATAAATGTACAACGTGCATCTATCTGCATAAAATGCAAGACTTCAACTAAGTTTTCAACTAAGTTATCTAAAAAAGAAAGTTTAACTCCCTTTGTGGATGTGCATCATAAATAGCGCACTTTTAAACACGTCCAGTCAAAGCTCAAGCTTCATAACATTAAGCAGCTTTAAGTGTTTTGCTATCATTTTAGCGTTTAGCTGTGTCGTTTCGTCCTCTTACCTCAGTCAAGATGTAATGTTAATGCTCCTATGGCTCTCTGGTTTCTCTTGACATTTGATGTTTAAATATGAGATGATAACCCATTGAACTTTTGACGGCGCTGTACATTTTGCACCTGACTGACTGTATTTCCGAAAATCACGGCATCCTTTTAAACCATAGTGCCTCAGTGATGTGAGTTGTGGCCGGCTTCGCAGGCTGCCGCGCATTGCGCGGATCGGCAGGTTGCTGCGGCAAGGTCGCGCGGAATAATCTGTTTGTTTTTGAATCACGCATGGTAATGTTACTGATGTCATACATCGGTCTGCGTAGCTCGACACGACGTCAAACACGCATCTCCAGACCCAGTCTTTACTACCACATGCGCTTGTAACGCTAACCAGACATCCAAATGCCGCCATATCCACAATAAATAAATAAATAAACCCACATGATCATCGTTTTCGTGATCGATCATCGATGCCACGTTCGAGTACTCGTGCCCATCCCTAATATATATATATATATATATACGATCAGCCATAACATTATGACCACCTGCCTAATATTGTGTAGGTCTCCCTTTTGCCACCAAAACAGCTCTGACCCATCGAGGCATGGACTCCACTAGACCTTTTTTATCAGAACCATCATTCACTTTTTCATCAATTTCACTTACAGTAGCTTGTCTGTTGGATCGGACCACATGGGCCTTCTTTGAAAGTTTATGTGTTAGATAGAAGAAAGAAAAATGGGCACTTTGAGGACAAGTGTAGTTGATGTGTTAGAAGCAGGAAAAAAAATTATGATGGCTAGACAGCTGGGTCAAAGCATCTCCAAAACTGCAGCTTTTATGTTGTCTTCCCGGCTTGCAGTGGTCAGTATCTATCAAAAGTTGTCCAAGGAAAAAAAACGGTGAAACGGCGATAGGGTTATAGGCTACCAAGGCTCATTAATGCACATGGAGAGCAAGGCTGGCCCGTGTGGTCCGATCCAATAGATGAGCTACTGTAGCTGAAATTGCTGAAAAAGTGAATGCTGGTTCTGATAGAAAGGTCTAGTGGAGTCCATGCCTCGATGGATCAGGGCTGTTTTGGTAGCAAAAGGGGGACCTACACAATATTAGGCAGATGGTCATAATGTTATGGCTTATCTGTGTGTATATAAATATATGTATATATTTATGTATACATTATAGATTCTATGTTCTTGAAGGCAGGTGTGTTGGGGAAAGTTGTTGATCATCGCAATGGGATGTACACTGTTGATCTTCTGCTACCCTGGGAAGGTCAAGCACAAGTGTCTGTGCGACTGATCCACTCCAGTGAAGTTGTGCGGTTTCTTAAAAAATACAGGGAGTCTTCATTCCCACGCAGGCACTATAATGGTTACTTTGAAGGACCAGGACCTGATGGAGTCATGATAAGTGAGAAAGTGGAATGTAATCTTAAATGGGGCCCAGACGGAAGTTGGATTAAAGGCAAATGCTGCTGTGAATATAAGGATGTAAAAACAGGAACGGTATGGCAATGTGAGACACCAAAGAAACTTTCCTGCGACTACTGGGTGTATCATGAACAGGGAGAAGTCGAAAGTCCATTGACACCTTTTGAGAAGCAACTCATTTCAGGGTAAACAGAAACCTGTGGCAGGTTGCTTTATGAAGTTTATGGGTCAATAGCTAAGTTTTCAACCAAAGTTGCATATTAACTTAATGCGCATAATTGGAATATTGCATTAAACATTTACGAATAAAGCAGCGTTTCCATTCAGTGAATCGAAGAGAGTAAAATCCTCACTTCCTGATAAACTGGAACTAAATATCAGTAGGAAAAGCGTAAAACCACTATATTTAAAAATTTTCATGTATAATCACCTCAGAGCATGCAGATGAAACACTATACACCTGTTATCTGCTTTTGATGATTCTTTTATTAAAAATGCATTTTCTTACAGGAAATACACAAATGTTCAGATTCCTGGAGACACTCAAATCATAAACATTCTTCCCAGTACTGCAGTCATGGGTATGTCTGTAGTCAAATGTTATACATCATGCAAAGTTAAATATTATAATAAATAAATAATGTGTATAAAAACAATACTCTATTTAATTAAATGTGCTTTTTCTATTATTTAGGCACAACAGAAAGATGCAGAGCTGGTTTAACTACACCAGTTCCTGTAGGGTTTTATTTTGGAGATGTCTGGAAGTCCCTTGTATGTAACACTCAACGTTTTAGTCCACCACAAATGACAAATTGTCTCAAACAAAAGATCCTTTACCTCAATGGAGACTCCACCACAAGGCAGTGGTTTGAGTTTTTTCAAAGTAAAGTGCCAGGCAAGTCATTTGATGGCATCACTCTTACTATTAAGTATCTATGTATTTCATAATTCTAGTTTTCTGTGTATTTTAAACAACACCTATTACAGTGTCAATTTTTCAATGTCTTTATATTGATTTTGTGGTGTGTTGGAATAGTTTTTTTCATAGGTAAAGAAATAAGAAAAGCAAATATTCAAATTGACTAAATGCCTCTATCTTATTTAGATCTGAAAACAATTAATCTTCATGTTGATTCCAAAAATGGCCCCTTGATGGCTGTGGAATTGAAAAATAATATCATTATTCACTGGAGGCCACATGGTTTGCCTTTGCAATTTCGTAAAATGCCAGCTGCCGATGTGCATTATCTCAGCAATGAAATTGATTATATAACAGGTGGTCCTCATGTGGTTCTTGTCTTCACAATATTTGCCCACCTGGATTTTCATCCAATGACGTTTTTTATAAATAAAGTGGCTAGAGTTCGTCAAGCTGTAATTGAGCTACTGAAGCGTGCACCACAGACCACTGTCATTATCAAGTCTGGCAACACCGGATACAAGGTAAAGTATGCTGCATCTTAAATTACTTTTATAGTGCACCTCTCAACATAGATTTGCTATAGAATTCTGTGCATTACTGTTTGCATGCTACTGTTTAACTAAGGAAAAACATTTGTCATGCTTGCACTAACTTTACAGTTGCTTGAACACTTAAATTATTGAGCAGTGCTTGGGAGTAACTATTAAAAAGAAGCAGTACTACAAATTCAGTTATATTTTTACATTTTGTTCTGCTCTTTTCAGATACCTTTTTCATCAACAAGCTTAAAAACTCCTAAGACATTTTTAATGTCACACTGTGTTACTTTTTAACTCATAATGTGTAAATATGGGACAGAACACCTTCTGGGTTAAATATTATCCCATGCTGGGTTAAAAATTACCCAAAGTTGGGTTGTTGTTTTGTAACCATGCATGGATTATATTAAACAAGCAGGTGGGTTAAAACAACCCAGCATTGGATAAATTTTAACCCAGCAGCATGTTTTGTCCAATATTCACTCAACATGGCTTAAAAATAACCCAGACATTTTATGAGTGTTGTAACAACTTTAGCAAAAATGTTAAAATGTCCTGCATTCAGGGCTTGACATAAACACCCGCCAAATGCTGGTAGATTAAGCTGTGCTGTGTAAGAAACCCCATTAACCACTTTGGTGGGTTTAATATGTTTTTGAAATGTGAAATAATAAACCCAACCAACAATGTGTGACATTACAAAACTACAACTCCCATGAGCACTCACTACAGCATAACATAAGGGATACATACCAAAGAAAACTTGATGGATTTATGAATGTAGGGTGGGCCCACACACACACATGGGAAAGATACATGATTGCAATAAAGACATTTAAAGTGTGTGAACACTTTCTGGGCAAGAGCAGAGAGAAATTCGTAAAGAGCTCAGCACATATATGAAACCGAGCATCCATTTTTGTTTGGTTTCAGTGTTTACCCAGACAATATTTGTCACAAAACAGCTGCATTTTACAGTATGTAACTTCAAAGGGTTTTCTGTAAAATGATATAAAGATATTGCATTTATTCCACTGTATGTGGTTATGGGGACACTTAAAATGTTTTAGGCGGAAATTGAATACAAAAAGGGTATTATTCCTCTCTTCAGTTGGAGTAGAATAACTTTTGCAGAGATTACGATAGAGAAAAAATTCCGTTTTCCTCTGTAAGCTGATATTAGCAAGAATCAAACAAAACTGTCTACAGGTTGCTCCAGCACCCAGGGCCAGAGTTATACACTTTCAAATAAAGACTTTAGAAAAAAAGCACCTATTTATTTTTTTGTTTATTAGAAGACTGACAACACATACAAACATGTTTAGCACTTTCAACAGTGTTTTATGTAATTTCAAAGAGTTTCCTGTAAAATGATACCAAACTTTTGTATGTAAACCTCTGCATGTGGGTATGGGAAGCTTTTGAAATTGGGTAGGCCAAATCCAGGCGGAAATCCCCCAAAATAGCCTCAGGGTGTAAGAAGTTAAACACTGTTATTTTGCTTAGTTTTTTGCACATTTTATGACAATACTTTGTTCTGTTACAGAATGAATTTTTAAGTGATTGGTACAGTATGCAGTTGAACACAGTAATGAAGGAGATGTTCAGTGATGTTAAGGGAGTGATCTACTTGGACGTCTGGCAGATGACATCATGTCATTATGCACATGAATTCATTCATCCAACTGGTATTATCATTGCCAATGAAATTGATCTGTTGCTCTCATATATTTGTCCTGTTTGACACACACAAATTTAGTCTGCAGTATGCCACAATGCATAACACAATGATCCATTACAACTATGCAAAAAAGCTGTGATATAATGTCAAAATAATAGTGTAAACATTTAAACAAGGTGATTCGAGTAAGTTGTTATTATTTTGTTTAAAGATCCTATTCATTTATGCATTTTTGTAAAATAGCAGTACTGAATGGGACCGTATTAAATAAAAAATGTAATATTTATAATTTACCATTTTTATAAGGACCAGAAATTCAGTCTGTGTAGAAATGTATTGAAAGCATCAAACTTTATTAATTTATTCATCTACATCTCCAGCATCTTTCTGTGTTGATACAATTGCAGCCTGTGATCATGCACTGACTACAAAAGTCTTTAAACCCTTTTGTTTGTGTTGGGTCTCTTTGGACAGAACTGTTTTCTCATCAGAGTTTAAAAGTTTTAACAGATTGAATACTCTAATTCTCATTTATCTGTTGAAAGTCTCTCTGAACAGAAGACTTTAAACATGTTATCTCTGTTAGTATCTGATGGGAGACTTTTTTTAATTTGTTCAGGTGTGCCACAATAAAAATCATTAACGCTTAAAGTGCACCTATTTCATTGCTGATGTTATTTTGTGTATTTGGTATATGGTAAAAAACACATTATTTTCCACATACCGTACATTTTTGTAGCTCTAGATTTCGTTCTCTTCCTCAAACGCATGGATTTGAAAAGCTCTGTGTCCCTGATTGGCCAGCTAATCTGTACGTTGTGATTGGTCTGAATAGCTCTGATGTCAGCCAGTATTGTGACGCTCCTTACTATGTTTGAAAGATTCACGCACAATGTAATGCTAACAGCAGATAAGAGCTAATAAGTTTCACCCACCAAATTAAGATTTTTTTAAAAAAAGTCATCAAATTAGTTTCTTTTACACCGCACGTGCACGTTAAATAGCGTGAGGTTAGTCAAAGTCTATTTCAAGATCCAGAATATGCGCCTATGTTAATCGTTAATGATTTAGGACAAATATGATGTTATTTAATGTTAAACTATGTGAGTGGCGCGGCAGGGATTTGGATTTCAGCAGCGTCCAGTCAGTGTTGTTTTGATGACGCATGCAGCCTGGTGGCAGTGTTGCCAGATTGGGTGTTTTTTTCTGCTACACATTAAAGGAATAGTCTATCCATTTTCCATATTAAAGTATGTTATTACCCTAACTAAGAAGAGTTGATACATACCTCTATCATCTGTGTGCGTGCACGTAAGCGCTGGGGCGCGCTGCGACACTTCAATAGCATTTAGCTTAGCCCCATTCATTCAATGGTACCAAACAGAGATAAAGTTAGAAGCGACCAAACACATCAACGTTTTTCTTATTTAAGATGAGTAGTTATACGAGCAAGTTTGGTGGTACAAAATAAAACGTAGCGCTTTTCTAAGCGGATTTAAAAGAGGAACTATATTGTATGGCGGAATAGCACTTTTGGGAGTACTTCGACTCGCCTGAAAAATCCGCTCCCCTTCTCCCTCTCATAATGGGAGAGGGAGGGTGTTACTGCGCCGAGTCGAAGTACTCCCAAAAGTGCTATTCCGCCATACAATATAGCTCCTCTTTTAAATCCCCTTAGAAAAGCGCTACGTTTTATTTTGTACCACCAAACTTGCTCGTATAACTACTCGTCTTAAATAGGAAAAACGTTGATGTGTTTGGTCACTTCTAACTTTCTCTGTTTGGTACCATTGAATGAATGGGGCTAAGCTAAATGCTATTGAAGTGTCGCAGCGCGCTCCAGCGCTTACGTGCATGCACTAAGATGATAGAGGTATGTATCAACTCTTCTTAGTTAGGGTAATAACATAGTTTAATATGGAAAATGGATAGACTATTCCTTTAAGGCCTGTTTACAGTGTGTTTTAAATGGGTTTTCGCCTGAAAGACTCTATAGAAATCTGGCACCCTTTTGAATGACGTTAACCCTCTGGGGTCTGACCATTTTGGGACACTCTCAGAGGTTCTGACATGCTCTTACATTTGGTATTTTTTCAGTTGCTTTAAAACATAATAATGGCAAGTGTCTCATACCACTGTCTTCAGCACAAACTGGGCTAAAATATTATATGAGCTACATGTATGTACATGTTTATATTTTTGAGAGAAAAATGTTTATGCGTGGTTTTTAAAAAAGCAAACATTTTAAGTCACTGATATAAGTCCACAAAACCCATACTAAACATGTTTTAACAAGACTTTCCTAAACAGAATCTAGGGTAACACTTTATTTTACGACCCGCAAAGTACCGCGTAATTAAACCGAATTTACAGCGTACCTATTTGTAACAACAGGGTAGGTAACCTGTAGGTATAAGGGAATAATATTTTAAGTTTGGGGTAATAAGGGGGTAAGAATATGAAGAATTATAAATCATTTATACTCTAAGTATTTTATAACAACAGGGTACCTATTGTAATATTACGTGGTATGTATGACTTAGTCAAGTCTATGGGGAAATTATGTTTTATTTATTTTTTATTGTGAATTTTTCATATTGACTACTGAATGTTGTATACAGTCAATGTCTACGAGCCACATCGGCAAATAAATATAACAGCATATCACTTTTATTTTAGTAGCCTATATTAGTTGCTTTTAATAACAAAAGTCAAGCTGATTTAATGTGGTTATCTTTTTTTTAAGGTAAGTACAATAAAAATAGCAACTTATTCCCTATTTACCAGGAAACTCCTACATTTGCGGACATATTTGAAGTGGTGCTTTGCAATTTATTTACTGTAAACACAAGTATTTTAGCCAAATATAATTTATGCAATGGCAAGCCAGAATGAAACAACAGCAGATATCAGCTCCCGCTAAAGCAAAAGACGACTACATGCGTAGACTACTGCGCAGGTGTAGAGCGCGCGGTCGTCTGCAGGAGGTTTGCTGGAACGCGATCCTGAGGTGAAATTTCTTTAAGAGGTTTTAAAAACGTTCTACACTGTGTAGTACGGCTGCGAGTGATGTTAGCAGGTTCCGCATGCTGGATAAGGTGACTGGTTTTGTTAATACATGACTCACGCATTTCAAACAATGTTTATCAAGAAAGTTGCTAGCTAACGGTAGCAGGTTAGCTAGCACATAAGTAAGCCTAAAATTTATAAACGTAACTGGCTTAGAAAACTCTGTTTCTGTAAAAACAATGAAAAATTGTCATGACTTTTTATTTTAAATAAAAGTTATGTGATAATAAACATTAAGTGTTGGCTTAATTATAGTGTTTTAAAGATGTTTTGAAATAAGTTGTTTTAAAATAAAAATAACAATATTCTGTATGTTTATGGTATTTACCCTATAACATTTATTAACAAGAGGTGAACAAAGCACCACTTTAGTTTACAGCCCGCAAATATGAGAGTTACCTGGTACATACACAGAACAAGCGGGGAATAAGCCCCACTTCAATTTACAGCCCGCAAATATAAGAGTTACCTGGTACATACACAGAACAATCGGGGAATAAGCCCCACTTCAATTTACAGCCCGCAAATATAAGAGTTACCTGGTACATACACAGAACAATCGGGGAATAAGCCCCACTTCAATTTACAGCCCGCAAATATAAGAGTTACCTGGTACATACACAGAACAATCGGGGAATAAGCCCCACTTCAATTTACAGCCCGCAAATATAAGAGTTACCTGGTAACTCCTGTATACATATACAGATCAAAGAGGTACAAGTTGCTATTATCTTTATTGTGTGTTATATTTTATTTGCCGACGTGGCTTGTAGACATCAACGGTAGGCTATACAAAACACTTCATCAGGTAAGTAGCAAATATGAAAAAAAAAACATATTACACATAGACCATATTACCCATAGACGTAAGTCATACATACCACGTAATATTACAATAGGTACCCTGTAGTTATGAAATACTTAGAGAATAATTTTCCATATATTCTTACCCCCTTATTACCCCAAACTTAAAATATTATTCCCTTATAACTACAAGTACGTACTGTAGAGGTACTCTGTTGTTACAAATAGGTACGCTGTAAATTCGGTTTAATTACGCGGTACTTTGCGGGTCGTAAAATAAAGTGTTACCGAATCTAGTAGTCTAGAGTTTTTTCTTTAAAATGATGTGAAAATCATCCTGCCTACTCATTCACATAAACCAATATATTGATTTAGAAATTGTAAGACACTTTTTGTTTAGAGAGGCTGTATGCGAGAAGGATTGATTGACAGCTAGCAAACAAAGCCTCGCATAATGAGCTGCATAATGAGGCAGGAGGGAACTACAGTAAAGAATGTGAGGACAAATTTATACATGTTTGTTTGAGGTTTATTAAGAAGTTAACAATATAATCAAAATAGAAATGAAGGTCAGTAGGACATTTTCAGTTTATTCGGGAACACACCCTATTCAAAAACTTAACTTGTATAAGAAACTGATAAACAACAGAGCTGTAAACTTCATGTGGCTCATGTTACCATATAACTTTGTCCAAAAAGTGTGAATATGTTTTGCCACTTCATAGTTTTGTTCTGATGAGAGGGATGCAGACCTGTAAGAGAGTTATGAACAGCTGTTAGCATAAATTGTCCACAGAAATACCCTTACCTACATAACTGATGGGTAAATGATAGCACTACATTCAGATAAACTATCATGCACATAAACTAAATTAGTATCTCAGATAAACATCTGCAATGATTAGTTATATAAAAAGCTGTTTTCAGATGACTGTTTTCAGATGCCCATCCCGTTATCGTCTAGCTTCTGTTTTAAAACGCGTTTCTGTAAGCGAGTATGAACTTTAAAAACACATCGCATATGTCCATGTTCGCGAGCTCGCGTCTCCGTGGAAACAACGCGGCGCTCATAATAAAACAGTGTCGCGTGTAAAGCGAAATGTATGGAATGCGTTGCATGTAAACAATATCAAGCACACAGCCCCGCCGCTCCCATAACGCGCATCACGCGCTGTGCGTGGGGCACCACGTGCTGAGAGGGCACCAAAAATAATAGCCTAATGAAAAAAATTATAATGCTAAAATTATTTCATTAGCCTATAGAAATATTATTAGGCACTTTATATCCATGTATATATTACAAAAAAGGGGGAACGAGATAATTTAATTGCTCTAGTCTAGAAAGTATGCCCCCCAGCCTTTGATGGTCCGTGCCGGTTGATCTCGCGGGCGCCAACAGAGGCCGTTGCTCAATCCGAAGGCTGCAGCCTGCAGAGGTCGCATTTCTAGGCTGCATACGTCATCAAAACGTTCTTATTTCGTAATATTAACGATTATAAAGTTGACTATTATTCTTAGTTAATCGTAAATTGTTGTAATATGCTTATGACTTGCTAATGTAATGTTCAGTTAACTGAAATAAACCAGGCTTGATGACGTATGCAGCCTGCATATGCGACCTCGCGCAGGCTGCAACGTTCGGATTGAGAAACGGCCAGTCAGTACAGTAGGCCCCGAAAAGACAGCAGGAGTCAGGTTTGGAAAAAATAAAAAAGAAGAAACTGTGGGATGATGCCTGTGCATCACTTGCAGGTAAGTCCATCATGTTTAATCATTCCTAAATAAGGGAAATGCGCATGGGCTGCAGCTGCTGCTAATAGTAATGCGCCTCGAACTTGCTGTGCTGACATTAACAAACTATGTTGTTATAATTTATAATCTCAGTGCAAGCTAAATTGAGATTTTACTGTAAAACATTACCTATGCATATGCATTTTACAAATAACTGATGCAGCTGTTACTTTCTTTACTACGTTGTTTTAGATATTGAGCAGTAGTTTATTTTGTGGTTTATTTTGACGTGACGGTGGTTAATATTTTCTCAGTAAAAGTTAACGTTAGCAGTCAGTGCACATGCTAGGCTAACAATTCCTGACTGTTAAATATATATAAATATAAATAAATATATGATATGAAGCAAACATTAGTTCTCTGAATCATTGTTTTATTTAAGAATATTGAGTATTCTTGTTTACTTATTGATGTTTATTTAATGTAATTTATTTAAAGTGACATTGTAAATGGGAAAAACATGTCTGGTTTATTTTGATAATTTAAGTTTGGTAATTTTTTCTATTTTGCTATTCTATAAAAGTTTGCACTTTCAAATGTGTAATGTGTGTTGGCTAAAGCTGTGAATATTTTACTTTCTGCTATTATGTTATATGTTTGATAATAAAAAATTAAACTGGCAAAAACTAACTTTTTTTTTCTCAGGGTCGGGGTGGGGGGCATTAAAAAGGAATTATGCTTAGGGCACCAAAATGGCTAGCAGCGGCACTGACTGCACAAGCCATAACATATTACATGATAGCAAATATAAATGAAGACAAATTACTTACAGTTTCTTCAGGAATATATGAAGAGTTTGGTTCCAAAACGCAATAAACGCCATTTTTGAAAAAAACGAGTTACTGCCAGAATCAGTATTATATCAGGTCAGTATTAAAAAGTAAATTCTTAATTTTACGCAAAATCCAATATCTGCCGTGTTATTCTGTCATCTTTTTTACCTTTTTTCCCAAAACGCAATTAAAGCCACTCCTTCTTTTTCTACAGAATGCCATAAATCCACTCCACAGATTACAGCGCACCATTCCACGCAAGGTAAACAAACAATGGCAGCGGATTGAGTACACGGAATCTAGTTTTCTTCATCTACTTTGTACTTCGTATTCACCAAACAAACAAAAGCAAAATAATACTTTAATAGCATTGATAAACCTGTGATGGTTTTCTGTGACAGGAAAGAAACGTAAGTCATCAACATCTAATAGTTTACACAAGAGGCACTCGGAGACGGGTGCTTATTGTTTGCCCGGGCCGACAGCATCAATTTTCTGTCATGCTAACACAATGACCCCAGGAGATTTTATGAAAAACTTTCCAAAATTTTACTCAAAGTCAACGAAAATCGAGCAGGACCAAAACATTTTACAGCTGATCGCTGTGAAGAACGTTAAGCGAAGACGTCAAGTATAACCGCAGCAATGACCGTGTTCTTAATATCACAAAGTAAGTGTTTTGATTATTGCCATTAATGTTTATTTTTTTAATCAGTGTGTACAACTAGTCACCTAAATGAATATAACATGGCAAAGATGAATGCACATTTATATAGGCGATTGATTCAATAGATTTATAGCATTTAGAATAAAAACTTGTAATGGATTTATTGCATTTTGTGGAAAAAATAATCCGTTTTTATAATAAATCTTTGAAAATCAAGTTATGGATTTGAATTTTTTATGTTTTTATAACCTAAAGATGCTATGTGAAAGTTTGTAACAGAAAATAGTGGTTTTCATCTTGTCACTTTCTTGGTATAGAAAACACGTTTTTACCGAAATTTGTCAAAATGGATTTATTGCGTTTTGGAACCAAACTCTTCATATCCTCCTCCATTCCATCTTCCATTGTTCTTCTTCTTAGGTAACGTTAAAGATAAACGCTTCTCTTCCTCAATGTCCAGACATAAATGAAGATATTCCTCACGTGTGTGTATAAAGTTTATAATCCAAACATGCGGTAAAGTCTTTAAATCAGATAAAACTTTACGCTTTGTTTATTATTGTTGGAACTGCTGGTCTCTTCATTACCATGCCAACAGCCTGTGGGTGTGACCGAATTAAAGATAATGAGCTTAGCCAGGAAAAAATGTACTCTCTTTACTTCAATGCAGATTATATAAACAGGAAATATTTGTTTTTGATAATAATTAGCTTGTTTAAAAGTAGACATTTCAGGCTTTTTTGGATATGTGTATCATGTTTGTGTGACGAGTGATTATTAATGATGGAGTATTTTAAGTTGATTCTGCTATGATAAGGAGAAAACACATCAATGTAAGGGGACTCGCGGTGTATGTAAATCAAATGGTTCATTCTAAGGTAATAAAAACCTATTTGTTTTTTTATGTAAGGTCTTCACACACCACTGAAAACATAGATATGTATATTATATTCATTTTCTGTCAATAAAACCTCCTAAATCTTACACATTACACCTTGAAGTGAATTTCAGCTAATTTAAGGTTTTTCAAATTAAAGCCACAGATGTGATTTATTGTTTTAATCTCCCTAAAAGGTAGAAGGAAAATACGCAATATGCTCTGATTGGTTAGCCGGCCTAGTGTGTTGTGATTTACTGCCCAATTTGTCGCACACATCATGTCCCTTACCCTGACAGCTAGTTGCATGTTCCAGTGTATTGTAAACAGTGGCGTTAATATTTACTTATCAATATGAGCCAGACCTAGCAAATATTAGAAAAGAAGATCGAGCAGATCCTGTGTAAACACAGATCTTACAGGACGTTTCAGAATGATACGATTTTGTTTTGTAGTTGTCTCATACTTTTTAGATATAAAATATATATACAGGTTTTTAACAAAATGAGTGAGTAAATTATTTTTTGGGTGTACTATCCCTTCAAGCATGCATACATTACAGACTGTTAGAAAAAAAATATTACAGTAAACTGTCACTGGGAGAGTACACTTTAAAATATCCTTCCATTTAAGTACATTTGTACCATTGAGATACTAATATTCAGTCTGAATTAATTTTATTTACATAGTGCTTTTCATAATTGTTCCCCTTGGGTGCAAAGGGAAAATGAGATGTAAATATTGAAAGGGTACATCCAGCAACAGCTTTTGTATTTTTCTAACAGTGCACATCTGAGCAAACTGGAAAAACCTGACCATCCTCCCTAAAAAATTACTTACACACTGTAAATTGATAGTCTTTAGATTTCACCCACTTAAGGTACATTCACATTAAGCCACTTTGTCGCTGTGTGTCGCTCATCTCTTTCAAAAAAGAGCATAGGCGTTTCTATATCTAGTTGTCATAAACAAATGTCTACTTCTGTTACTGATAAGAGACGGATGACATGAACTCCACTGCTTTGTTCTCATTGGTCGCTCCCGAAATTCACTCATAATTTGCAGTTCTCAACTTTGTCACGGGACTGGACACGCCCCATCCAATTGCCAATGGTCACTGTTGCTTGTGTCACTGGAAGTCACCAATTTTCCATTGAAATCAATGAGATCACGTCCCTCTGCTATACTAGTCGCTGCTAATCTGAATGCAGCTTTAGGGGAATGCTGCACTGAAGGGCAAGAAAGCTTTATATATATTTTGCTACAAATAATTGGCTCTTATAGCTGGCTTGTTCACGAATGCCACTAAGTGATTTCTGTCCAAGCAAATATTTTTCATTGAACTTTGAGAATTGAACTTTGCAGATTTTGACTGAAGCAGCAACTTAACACTTACTGTACTGTAGTTAAAAAGTACTCCTCAAAACCAAGTACTCCTTTAAGTAAAATGTGGAAGTAGTTATGCTCATCATTATTCACTCATCATTTACACACAAACCTGTATGAATTTATTTGTTCTGATGACCATAAAGGAAAATATTTTAAGGGATGTTTTAAACCAAAACGATCATGCGCACCATTGACTTCAATAGTATTCTGCTTTTGTAATTTTCTAACAGTGCACAACAATGTAACAGGAAAAACCTGACCCTTCTACCTGACCGTAAACTTAATTTTTACACTATAATTCATAGTTTTCAGTGTAGCGTTAGCAGAATGCGGTGCTGGAGGGCAAGAGAGCATTATCTGCTGTTGTCCGCTGGTAAAGAAATTAGAGATTTCTTTTGTTTAGCCTGAATACTGTTGTTGTGCAATACAATGCACTAACCGACGAGCAGACAATCATTGGCTTTGCTTCTACAGAATGCTGTCATGCCGTGTATGTTTTTCATTCTTATCATTGATGATACTTTGCCATACCTGTACATCATCAACAACAATCCAAGACAAAGACTGGATGCATTGTGCCTGCTGGTTTGCCTCTGATTACTTCCCTTTACATTAACAGCAACGTACAACAAACATTGTTTATTGTAATGCTGGTGAAATGCAGACAGTCAAAATTCATAACGCTTTTTGACTTTGGCCCTAATCTTTCAAAAATATTTAAGTTAAATGAATAATTTTTTTACACAATCAACACACACACACATCTTTGCTACAAATAAACACTTAAAGTTTGTTTGTGGGACCTACCGTTATTGTACAATTACACGAAAAGTGACAGGAGTGCAAACGTTACAACTTACCCCATAGGTGGGGTTAATTGTAACAAACAGAGGTTTTTTTGGAACACCTGCTAGAAAATTTAGTTTAAACGTAAATAATTAAATACAATTATTTTTATATACTAAAGGTGAATATTGATCTATAATAGATAGATATCCACACGTTCATCCATCCATGATCCTTCATCTAACCATTCTTGTATTAAAGGGACACTTCACCCATTTGCATTAAACTTTGTATAGTTATAACCCCAGTCATGTTTTTGAATGGTCATGCAACATTTCCTCAGTTGCCGCTGAGACAGGAGAAATACAGATTTCAGTGTTGCACTTCCTTCTTTCAATGATGTAAAAATCATCATTTTGCATCATTGAAAGAAGGAAGTGCAATATCTTTGTTGAGTGCGTGAGACTTCAAACACCCATTTTCTCGGTCAAATGGGCACCAAATTCTAAATGTATGTTACATTTCAACTACAAATATGACACACTTTCAATAAAGATTAATGTTTCTATGGGTGAAATTCTCCTTTAAGCATCAATGCATATGAATAGTTTTTTTCAAAGGGCTGCACAATTAAGACAAAAAATCTTAATTGTGAGTTAATTTCCCCTTATATTGTACAACCTTAAATCAGAAAAAGTTGGGACACTGTAGAAATTGGGACACTGGGGAATTGGTGATTCTCTGCCCATCTTGACTTCTGACAGACACTGCCACTCTGACAGGCTTTTTTATACCCAATCATGTTGCCAATTGACCAAATAAGTTGCAAATTAGTCCTTAAGCTGTTCCTTATATGTACATTTAACTTTTCCGGCCTCTTATTGCTACCTGTCCCAACTTTTTTTTGGAATGTGTAGCTCTCATGAAATCCAAAATAAGCCAATATTTGGCTTGACATTTCAAAATGTCTCACTTTCTACATTTGATATGTTATCTATATTCTATTGTGAATAAAACATAAGTTTATGAGATTTGTAAATTATTCCATTCATTTTTTACTCACAATTTCTACAGTGTCCCAACTTTTTCTGATTTGGGGTTGTATTAACAGTTATCATTTTAATTAATAGTATTTAAATTGTTTTCATTTCATTATCATTGTATACTCGGGGATTAATTGTAACACTGTGTGACAACTAACCCCGCTGTGTAATTTTTTTTTTATTTCCAGCTATCAGTTACTAGGAGTTGCTGACATGTTTCAAAATGGTGTTATGTTTTAGGTAACAAGACAAAGATTAAAATAATATAAGGGTTGGATTTGGTGACTTACACACCCAACTCAGAAAAAAAACATAAGATGAAGAAATTTACTTTTATGCCTCCAAAACACCCTTTGTTCAATATCTTAACCAAAACACATCAAAACCCTGCGTTAGTTTTCACCCCTATAATGAAATTTGATTACTTTGTTAATATTTACCATGTGTGTTCACCTGCCTGATCTGTTTGACTGTCAAACTGTTGACAGATTAAAAAGTATGAGGTGTGTCATGTTGCACAACCCTGGTTTCTGTGGTAACCATGGATGGATTAAGTCTAAAGTTTGTTTAAAACTCTTGTTTATCAGGCTCACTGAGGTAGATGCGGGTTTGAAGCTATATTTATCCCCATAGTAATTTATGGTACAGGCTACTCATGTTACAGGCACTGATCTGTCTTAAGCTTTGTTTATACTCACATAATTTTCATACCAGCACAACCAGAAAAGATTAGGCTTATCTTGGCCACTCCTATAATTTGATGCTGGCTCTGATGTTTCTGTGTCTGATGATTAAATATTTGATTTTGACCATTAGTTTTTGGTATAATAACGAACTGTTTTTGGACCCATTAATCTATTATTTGTTTCTTTTATTTATACAAAGTATCTCGTTGTTGTTGTTTTGACAGTGGTGAATGTAAAATTCCATAACTTATATAGTAATATACTAAATAGATTTTCTATTTAAAGGCAGCGTGCAGCCTATGTTGACATTTGAAATCACCTAACAAACACGCGCCTACCCAAATAGAATCTGGACCTTCATTTGATAGACCCACCCCACACATTTGCAACCTAGGCAACGATGTTGGTTGCTTACTGCTGATTGGCTACAAGTGTGTTTTGGTAGTCGGGCTGACTCCCCTTTCCAAAGTGTTTTTCAAAAATTATGCACCCTGCCTTTAATCTTAAATCTGTACTAGAGCACTGTCTTTTTAATGGACTTTGTTCTTGTCTGTACTACATGAAACAGAATAATTTAAAGGAGTACCTTTTCGATAATGTTACCTCTTGGAGACATCATCAGGACCCCAACATAAGTTTTCACTGCTACGCAGATGATACCCAGTTTTACATCTCCTCACATACTGGCGAAAACCACCAGTTTTCTAAGACAAAGACAAATAAGCAGACTGTATAAGCGATATGAGTGACTGGATGGCAAATAACTTCCTTATGCTTAACTCCAGTAAGACAGAGTTCCCTTTCAGTCGGTCACTACAACGTCACGTCGTGACCGACGAATTGGGAACTCGCTTAGAGAGACCAATCTGCTTCGTTTACTACTAAAACGCCAATGAACTTGGCATTGAGATATTTGCATAATATTTGCATAATGCTGGTGCATAATGCTGCTTATATACTCCCCACCAGGAGCGTTTATAAGCAGCAGGTGCAAATATGGAAATTAGCTTTTTCGCTTCGAAAGCCGGCATTATCTGCTACTGAGAAGCTACTTGCTCTTCTGGGAACGGTTGCTGAAGTTGATTGACAAGCAGTACTAACACCGCGGACGCTCGCAGAATTCCACTGCTCTACATCTTTTTTGTTTTGAGTTTAGTGTGTGAGTTGCCTCTCCCTGTGTGCATCATCAGCTGAGCACCTAAAGAGTGATTTTCCTAAAGAGTGATACATGAGAGCTCTGTGTCTTTTTAAAGACAGCCACTCTCTTGTATATTCGGAGATCAGCGTCCTTTTCAGGATAGCTTTTCGTCCGTGCGATCTTGGATGCGAGAAGTACAGGGATTCCAGTGACGGTCACGAGCGCTGTCTTCGTGCTTGGGCATCGAGCACTCCGAGGCTGCGTTCGTGGAGAGCTTTTGTTCTCTCTGTGAGAGCATAACCCTCTTGGATTGCGAAGATGACTGTCGTTTATACGGGAACGACGTCCGCGTCTATGCAGTGCTGACGCCGCCATGGTGCGGCTGTCAATCGCTCGCAGGACGCTCTTCGCATCACTACGCTGAGTAGGACAGAGGATGCGTCCTTCTCCTACCGGCCTTCTCATCCTCAGCCGGTTGAGGCTCCGGTGGAGACTGTAGAGTCGTGTTCTACGATTTCTGCCGAATCCATTGGACCTCCTTCTGGTCCCGTCACTTCTGCAGAATCAGAGGGGTGCCCATTTTTCCCCTCCGAGGCGGAGTCGTCCCGGAGATGGCGGCCGTGCCCGCTCGAGCGGCGGAGACAGCAGAGTTGGAGAGATTAACCCCTTTCCGCCCGAACCGTCCTGCCCATATGATTGGTACTTCGGAGCTGCTCGGGTCTCTCGGTCCTCACCTCCTGTGCCTTTCTTTCCCGACGGCATGAAGAGCTGACGTGATTTGCGGCCGTCTCGGCCGTTCAGCTTTTACCCCTCACCTCCCTCACCAACGTGGTCCCCTTCAGTGGAGCGGGGGGTTGCGATGCGGCTGCGTTCCTGGAGGGACCACCCAACCCATCCCTCCCGTGTTTGTAGACAGTCGTCCGGTTACGGGCGCTGCCCATCAGGTCCCTTGGTCCACCAACGCCGGCTCCTCAGTCTGCCTCTCGCCGTCGGCGGCCACCTCCGTTCCCCTCCTCGGACCCCATCTCGGCAGCGCAGGGGAACCGGTCTCCAACTCTGCTGTCTTCCCGTGAAAATCGGGAGTTTAAGTGGCCAGAGACGGGCGACCCGGAGTGGCAGAGGATTACTCTTCAGGAGACGGTGATCCGCTCCTTCCCCCGGTAGAGGGTCGGGTGGAAAATCCTTGGTTTGCATTTGTCCCATCGGCTGTCCAGCCGGTACCCACTTAACCACACATAAGAGTGCATTCCTCTTTCCTCTCCAGGTCTCCGGAGGATCGAAAGAGCCGTGAGCGGGCACCTGCTCACCCTACCTCTCCTCTATCGCCAGCGGGTGTCCTGAGGAGTCCGAGCTCTCCACTGAGGAGACCGGACCACCAGCACCCTCATCGGAGTCTGAGACCAGACGTTCCTGGGTGCTTGGCTTCAGTTCCCGGCCGTCTCGTTGGGTTTTACGCACGATCCGCCTCGGTTACGAAATACAATTACCGGCACACACCCAAAATTCTCGGGCATTCGATTCACTATAGTGAAAGCGTCCGATGCACATGTACTGCGTGCAAAAGTCGATGTCCTGCTGGCGAAGGATGTTTCGAGCCGGTCCCTCTTACCGAGATGATGATAGGGTTTTTCTAGCCTTTATCTC
Organism: Paramisgurnus dabryanus; assembly: GCF_030506205.2. Taxonomy (NCBI): domain Eukaryota; kingdom Metazoa; phylum Chordata; class Actinopteri; order Cypriniformes; family Cobitidae; genus Paramisgurnus; species Paramisgurnus dabryanus. The sequence continues at coordinate 6,283,651 of NC_133358.1, read as the reverse complement.
ATAGTACCCAAAATACGCGGCGGGTTACGATCGATTTGATTTACGCACCGGCTCTACAAAGGTGATCCTTTAGGATGATAACGCCGAGGCTCGTATTTCATTATTCAGATCGGTTTGCAGCCTTAGACCTGTAAGACGTGTACTTCATGTGTCCATCTCCCCTCGCTTTAGATCGTTTTTTCGCTCTGCGTCGTGGGTGGGCATATTAATACTAAGTACACCATTCGAGCTGTCTCTCTATCCCCGTGTCTCCATGAAACTGCTAGTCACGGCATTAAAATCTCAGAGAGAGAGCGTTGTTCGCATTCTGCTTATATTTACGTCGACTTATAATAGCCCGTTCTTGGCAGACGTGCACGAACACAGAGAGTTAATGCTTCGGCATCTCACTCGTTTAAGTCATCAGGTCAACTGGGAAAGAGCAACTTTGCCCCGTGCAGAGGATTCCTTTTCTCAGTATGGAAATAGACTCGATCGACTAATTGGCGTGTTTTACAAGAGCGCGCAACCAGTCAGTTCTGACTTGCCTCGGTTTAATTCGAGGGAAGTACGCGGTCCCTCTGAAACAATTTCAGAAGCTCCTGGACATATGGGAGCAGCTGCGGCTGTGACACTGCTCGAGCTGCTTCATATGAGACCGGTTCAGTGTTGGCTTTACGATCGAGTCTCGAGGAGAGCGTGGCGCACCGGCATACACCGTGTAAACATTACACCTGCGTGTAATTTCAATTTTACCCCGTAGTAGACCCAGCATTTCTGATAGCAAGATATGCCCCTGAGGGGTCTCCTGGAATTCTGTAGCATGTGATGCCCTCAGCACGGGATGATCAGCCACGTATGACGAGCTTGCAGTCTCAGGGGTGTGCATAGCACCCCAACTGCCGCGAGCGGTGCGCTGTATATCTGGGACTTGTACGCTCTGCTATGGAGATGCGAGGGAAGGATGTATTAGCCAACACTGACAACATTGCGACTGTTGCGTTATTTACCGTTAAGGCGGTTTTGCGCTCTCGTCACCTGTCGCATCTCGCTCGTTATCTCCTCCTTTGGAGTCAGAAGCATCTGAGGTCCTTTCGTGCCATTTACATCCTGGGTACGCTCAATACAGCGGCAGACACGCTTTCCCGAGCTGCGCGCCCCGGCGAATGGCGACTCCACCCCCAGACGGTCCAGCTAATTTGGAAGAAGTTCGGTCGTGCGCAGATATATCTGTTTGCGTCGCCGGACGATACCCACTGTCACCAATTTTATTCATTAACCGAGGGCAGCCTCGGCATGGATGCGTTGGCACACAGCTGGCCGCGGGGGATGCGCAAGTACGCATTCCTTCCAGTGAGCTTAATCGCACAGACACTGTGCAAAGTCAGGCAGGACGAGGATAGCCCTTTATTAATTGTCCGTACTGGACGACCAGGAATTGGTTTTCATAGTTAATGCTCCTCGCGACAGCCCTCCCTGGCGGATTCCCCTGAGGAAGGACTTTCTTTCTCAAGGAAGGGGCACATTTGGCACCTGTGCCCCGATCTGTGGGATCTCAATGTATGGTCGTTGAGCGCACGCAAGGTTTAGGTGATTTATCGCAAGCGGTATCTAACACCATCCACGCGGTTCAAGCACCGTCCACAAGACGGGCTTACGCGCTTAAATGGAACCTTTTCGTCACCTGGTGTTCTTCGCAACGCGAGGATCCCCGAGAATGCCTCATTAACATTGTTCTTTATATCTTCAACACCGTTTGGAGCGTAGGCTGTCCCTCCACCATTAGAGTTGATATCGCCTCTATTTCTGCTCATCACTCACTTATCAACGGCAGATCAGCGGCCAGCATGATTTGGTTATTAGATTTTAAGAGGCGCTCACAGGCTAAACCCCTCGCGCCCTCCCTCTATTCCTCCCAGAGACCTGTCCATGGTGCTGAAGCTCTACAGGTCCCCCGTTCAAGCCTTTGCGGTCTACGAGTCTGAAGTTTTTGTCAATGAAAACTCTGACCCTGCTAGCATTGGCCTCCGTGAAGAGTAGGGGTTTTACATGCATTCTCTGTTGACGATTCGTGCCTTCAGTTTGGTCCTGCTGTCTCACTGAGACCCAGACCAGGCTACGTGCCCAAAGCTCCCACCACTCCCTTCAGAGATCAGGTGGTGAGCTTGCAAGCGCTGCCCCAGGAGGAGGCAGACCCAACCATGACTTTATTATGTCCCGTACGAGATCTTCGCCTCTATGTGGATCTCACACAAAGCCTCAGGACCTCAGATCAGCTCTTTGTTTGTTTGTTACGGTGCTCAGCAGAGAGGGAAAGCTGTCACTAAGCAGAGGATGTCTCATTGGATAATTGACACTATCGCCCTTGCTTCAAATCTGCAGGGCATTCCTTGTCTATTTAATTTGAGAGCTCACTCTACTAGAAGTGTTGCCTCATTTTGGGCACTCGCTCGTGGTTCCTCACTAACAGACATCTGCAGAGCTGCTGGTTGGGCGACACCTAATAGATTCATTAGATTTTACAGTGTTCGTGTCGAGCCTGTCTCTTCTCGTGTTCTTTCCTCATTAGGGGAAGCACAGAGGACAGGCTCGCAGGTCGGCTTGCAGCCTCCGACTGCTGCTCCAAACTGAGCTCAGTATGGAAGGCCATCAAGGCAAAAATTCGTAATAATTTGATTTGTCTTCCTCCGCTGCCTTGGCAGCCTGATGTTGCGGAGCATCCGCTGCCAGCCTCTCCCTAGCTGCATCCTCGCGAACCTATGTGTTTGGCTCGGGCATCCACATTGCGTCCCACCGGGTTCCTTTGTCAGTATTTTTCCCTGGGGTTAATCCTACTAGCCCACGTTTCCCTCAGCAGAGCACTGCTTTGCTTACACAGCCACGGCTGTCATTTATTCCTCAACTACGGTTGACTTTTGCCCACCAATAGCCCTTAACGGGGAGGTGGCTTCCGCAGCGTTCCTATACCGCTCAGATAGGGCGCTTCCCAGTCGCTGGCACTACTGTGGGGTTAAAGGAACATCTAGTGCCCAGCCTTCTGCCTTAAAACCTAATTCTCCTTATCCTTAAGTGGAACCGGAGGGCTTTACGCAGACACTGGAAGAGGTAAGCCCTCAGTGGCGTTTTGGTAGGGATTCCCAATTCGTCGGTCACGACGTGACGTCGTAGTGATCGACTGAAAGGGAACGTCTCGGTTACGTATGTAACCCTCGTTCCCTGAAGGAAGGGAACGGAAACGTCACGTCCCGTCGCCACAGGGCTGCTCCCTGCTGTTTATCGGCCGGTCACACTTTCTGGCTTTCTCAGCGAAATGAAGCTAATTTCCATATTTGCACCTGCTGCTTATATACGCACCTGGCGGGCGGCGCCAGCATTATGCAAATATCTCACTGCCAAGTTCATTGGCTTTTTAGTAGTAAACGAAGCAGATTGGTCTCTCTAAGCGAGTTCCCAATTCGTCGGTCACGACGTGACGTCTCCGTTCCCTTCCTTCAGGGAACGAGGGTTACATACGTAACCGAGACATTTCTTCTTATTGAGCCAAATTACTCCTAACAAAATATGACTGATTACAAGTTGCCCATAGATGGCTTCCACAGTCAAGAACCTAGGTGTGATGTTCGACAATGTCTGCCGCACAGCATTCTTCCATCTTAGAAATATCTCAATAATACGCCATATGCTGTCTGCATCAGATGTAGAGAAGCTTATCCACACTTTTATGACCTCAAGAATAGACTATTGTAACTCGTTACTCGGGGGATGTCACGCAAATCAGTTAAATAAGCTTCAGAGTGCTTACTTGATCTAAGAAGTATGACCACATAAGCTAAATTTTGGCATCTTTACACTGGTTACCAGTTAAATATTGAATACATTTTTAAATATTGCTAATCACCTATATAGCCTTAAATGGCCTAGCACCTTTGTGTCTTAGAGAATTAATATCAGAATACAATCCATCACGTACACTGTGGTCGCAAAATTCTGGTCACTTAATAATCCCTAGAGTAACAAAAGTAACTAAAGGTGGTCGATCCTTTTCCTACTTAGCCCCTAAGCTCTGGAATGATTTGCCAAAAAACATTTGGGAATCAGACACAGTCAATCAATTTAAGTCTAAACTTAAGATTTTTCTCTTAAACAAAGCATTAACATAATTTGTCCAGTAAATTTACATATCTCGCAATAGTTAGCGTGTCTGGAAAAAAGCATTTACATAACTCGTCTGGGTAATATATTTATGCCGCTTTAGTTATCCTGTCTGGAACCAAGCGGATATTAATCCACAATACTGTGTGACACTTGCATTGCATATGAATGGCCCCTACGCTAGTAGGATTTTGTTTATCTTTCCCTGTCTCTTCCTCATTCCCGAGGACAATGGGACTAACAGACCCAGTTCCGGCTGCGGTGGAGGTCATCATGCCACTGATCAACTGGTCTTCGTTCAACGTGATGCCCAGCCGATGTCAGACCAATGACCACCAGCTGCCCCCATCTAATCTATTTATTTGTGTATACATACATATATATTATGTTTTAATCCCCATAAAATTGTTAAAAATTGTACCTATAATATAGTATATTCTCTATAGAATCAGCTATGTCAGGCTCTCTCCCAACTTTTTCCCCCTAGGACTTTTCGCCCATAGGGTTTTTCTCCTAGGGTTTGTTTAAATGATTTTCGTTTACTTTGTTGTGTTTAATTGATTGTATTGGTGAGACCTTTGGATTTTTTTACTTGGTTTATTGTGTTTACTATTTTGATTTCTTTATCCTCTACACCTTTTTAAGCATGATTAGGCTAATTAAAGGGTGACTGACGATAGGTGTTGTTTTAACTTATAAGGTGCTGTCTTTCTCATTATGTGTGTTGCTTTGCCCAGAGGAAGACCATTTGTTGGTCGAAACATGTTGGCTGTATTGTTTTAATATGACTTAAGCCATATTTAATAAAGGCTTTTATTAATTCCTTCTCCTTTTTTTTGTTTGACTGAGTGCCGGGGACCTGCTCTTTTTTGCGTTCCAATTTGTAATTGACTGTTATAATGTTTGAGATTCTGTGGTGATGTATCAAGCTTATAACGTTAATGTGACAGTCAGCAGCAGTTTCTTTTTCATTCAACACATTATGGGGTGGTTTTACCAGATTATCTTAAGCCAGCGCTACTTAAAAAATTACTTGTGCAAATAGAAATACAATCAGGCAAAGCTCATGACAGTGTAAAGTACAGAGATCAGTATTTGTCAGTTGGCAAATGACACATTTCAGTGGACAATATGCCTAAAACAACACTATCTGCGTATGTCAGTTGACAATACACATAACTACACACGTAACTTAAAAAACCTTTACACAGTACATGATCATTTACAAAGGCTAGAGAAAACAAATGGGCTTTCAATAGAGACTTAGAAATACCTAAAGAGGGAGCAGTTCTGATGCTAATTGGTAGGCTGTTCTATAGCCCCGGACCTGTGACAGAAAAAGCTCTATCACCTCTGCTTTTTAATCTAGTGGAGGGGATTCTAAGCAAGTTATGGTTGCCGGATCGTAACTCTCTGGAGGGGTTGTGTGGAAGGAGGAGTTCTGATAGGTAGCTTGGGGCCAGACTGTGCAAACATTTGTTAACAATTAAAAGTATTTTAAAATTTATCCAGTACTGAATTGGTAGCCAGTGAAGAGCTCGTAGAAGGTAGGTGGAGTGATCATATTTGCGGCCTTTCTTTAAAACTTTAGCATCCGCATTTTGAACTAGTTGTAATCGAGCTAGTTGGGTTTTTGATATGCCACAAAGAGTTGCAGTAGTTCAACCTTGAGACAAAAAAAGTGTGGACGACCGACTCAAGAGATTTCTCTGGCAATGCAAATATTTTTTTACCTCATTAAGGCAGGTAAACAGTGAAGTGATAGATAACAGATTTCCTCTTTTTAATGGCAGATAGATCTGGGTATCGTCCGCATAAAGATGATATAGAACCCCATGCTTTCTCAGAATCGAGCCCAGAGGTAGCATATTTTGAGAAAAAAGCAGATAGGATCAAACCCTGAGGGAGGCCAAACTCAAGACGTGCAGCAGAGGAGGTAAAGTTTCCAATTTTAACTGAAAATAGCGGCCTGTTAGGTAGGGTTTAAACCATTCTAGAACAAAACCATTAAGCCCAACTAGGGATTTTAATTTTGATAAAAGCACCTGATGGTCAATGGGGTCAAAAGCAGCGGTTAAGTCTAGGAGAACTAAGATTATGGAGTCCCCTGAATCAGTAGTAACCAAAATATAATTAAACACTTTTAATAGGGTTGACTCAGTACTATGGAGGTGCTTAAAACCAGATTGAAAGCATTCATAGATGTGCTTAGTGCAGAGAAAAGACTGTAGTTGATGTAACAGTTTTTTAGTACCTTTGAGATAAAGCTAAGTACAGAGATTGGGCAAAAATTATTTAATACAGATGTATCTAGGGAAGGTTTTTTGAGCAAAGGAGTCACAGCTGCCAGTTTTAGAGCCGCAGGGACCATACCAGTAGCTAAACTCTTGATAAAAAAAATAGTAATGTTGGGCAAATTTACCGGGTGATCAGCTTGAGATGTCGAAGGTTTATTTTTTCGTCATAAGGACACAATGAAGGTTTAAGAGAATTTATAACTTCAGAAAGTTGTGAGGCAAAAGTGTCCCATACACAAGAAGTTTAAAAGGTATCTGCTGACAATGACACAGAATTGAGAGTTACTTGAGTACCTTAAATTTACAATCCTCAAAAAGCCCTCACATAGTTCATCTGAGGGATTTGGTATAAAATTCACATCTGGATTAAACAAGGCATTAATAACAGAAAAAAATAACTTTTGCCTTATTGTTGTTGGAAAGGATCAAATTTGAAAGATAAGCCACTTTAGCAGATTTTGCAGCAGCCTGGTATGCCAATAATGATTATTTGAACAACTCCTTTTTAGGGCCCGAGCACACCGGGGTGTGAGGACCCTATTGTTCTTCAAGGAGTTATTATTAGGGCCCGAGCACCGAGGAGCAGGCCAGAATGGCCTGCACCGTGGGTGCAAAGCCCTATTGTTTTTGCTTCGTTTATTATTAGGGCCCGAGCACACCAGGGTGTGAGGACCCTATTGTTTTTGCTCCGTTTATTATTAGGGCCCGAGCACCGAGGAGCAGGCCAGAATGGCCTGCACCGAAAGGTGCGAAGCCCTATTGTTTTTGCTCGGATTATTATTTTTATTATTATTTTTTTTTTTTTTTTTTTTTTTATTATTTTTTTTAACACTTTTGGACTTTTTGGGTGCCTTAACATACTCGAAAACTCTTGAAAATTGGCACAGACATCAGAGTCGTCCGTCATCGCAGAAATCCAAAGGCTGGAACACGGGCGTGCCAAGGGGGCTCTATAGCGCCCCCTGTAATGCAAAAAAAAAAATTGATGCACAGATCGGGGAAAAATGTACGCACATGTACGAGAGTTGGTACGCATATAGATCTCATCGACCCGAACAACTTTCGCACTCTAAACATTAAGCTCCGCCCAACAGGAAGTTGGCTATTTTGGATTGTTTAAAAAATGAATGCGTTGAACTTTTAAATACTCCTCCTAGTGGATTCATGGGATTGACACCAAACGTGGTAAACATGATGTCGAGACATTGTACTTGTTAAATTGCGAAGGGATTTTTGATATCTCGAACGGTTCTGCCATGGCGAGGCGACGAATTTATGGCGAAATCAGAGAAACAGGAAGTGTCTAATATCTAAGGCAAAAAATGTCTTATTGTGATGCCACGCGGGGTGTTTGTTCGTCTGAAGATTCCGATCGCATCGATGTGCCTATTGTGACTCCCGGGTATAGCGCCACCACCAGGCGCCAGGAAGTGTGTCAATCACAAAGGTGGATTTTTTTTGACAGTTCCATGCTATGTTCTTTTAAATACTCCTTCTAGGATTTTCATGCGATTGACACAAGAAGTGGTCAACATGATGCCGAGACATTGTAGATGATAAATTGCGAAGGGATTTTTGATATCTCGAACGCTGTTCCCATGGCAACGCGTCAAACTTTACTTTCATTTTAAAGGCATATTTAAGCCTTACAGTTCCATGCAATGCTCTTTTAAATACTCCTTCTAGGATTTTCATGCGATTGACTCCAGAAGTTGTCAACATGATGCTGAGACATTGTAGATGATAAATTGCGAAGGGATTTTTGATATCTCAAACGTTGTTCCCATGGCAACGAGTCAAACTTTGCTTTCATTTTCCAGCATATTTAAGGCTGACAGTTACATGCTGTGAACTTTTGAATACTCCTCGTATGGGATTCATGCGATTGACACCAGAAGTGGTCAACATGATGTTGAGACATTGAAGACGTTAAATTGCAAAGGAATTTTTGACACATCGAAAGCTGTTCCCATGGCAACGCGTCAAACTTACTTTTATTTCAGGCATATTTCAGGCTCTTGGCAGCGTAGATTAAGTTTAAATTTGGCACACACATCTGATTTGTCGGCTGTTAAGTGTTGACAAAAACGTCAGATAAAGGCGTGTCTATTTAGTGACTGACTAGCGCCCCCGTTTGTCTAAAATATGGGGTTTCTTTTACCTACTGTACCTAAATGGGTCAGTAGCAACATGAAATAGTACACTGATATATACCCACTTGATGCACATGCCCACCGTGCATCGTTTTCTCGAAGGCAACGTGTAGCGGTAAACAAACGTGCGAGGGCCCGCCATCGCTGCTTGCAGCTATATTTATTATTCTTATTCTTCTTCTCCGAAATGGATCGCATTTTTGAGGGGCTAAACATACTCGAAAACTCATGAAAATTTGCACACGCGTCCGAAGTGGCGAAAATTTACATGTAGTATAGGCGTCAGAAGTGGGCGTCTAAAAATGGCTCGATAGCGCCACCTGCAAAATTTCAAGAGAACAGCCCCCCCACTACGAAAAACATACAGATACGAAATTTGGTAGGGTCATATATCACCCCAAGACCTACAAAAAAGTCTCTTGGAGCGAAGCTCTAAACCTCACAGGAAGTCAGCCATTTTTAATTTTTGCTGTGATTTTCTGTGCAAATTTTGTCATTTCCAGGCTTCGTACTTTAACGAACTCCTCCTAGAGATTTTGTCAGATCGTCATCATATTTGGTCAATCTCATCTAAAGGCCTTTGCGATGTTAAATTGCGGAGCTTTTGACTTTTCGTTGGAAGGTGTGTCCGTGGCGGCATGACAAAGTTCAGCGTTTTCGCCATGAAACCGGAAGTTGTTATAACTAAGGCATACAATGTCCAATCTACCCCACACTTCACACGTTTGATAAGAGTCTTGGCCTGAACACATTTCAATGCCAATATTCAGCTTCAGTCCTAGCGCCACCTAGAGGTACCAGGAAATGCCTTGTTTTACGCTGTGATTCACTGTTCTCAGAGATTTAATCAAATCATTGTCATATCAGGTGAGACTCATCTTAAGCCCTTTGCGATGATAAATTGCGAAGATATTGACTTTTCGTTGAAGGGCGTGTCCGTGGCGGCCTCACAAAGAGTGATGTTTCTCCATGAGAAAGCTGTTGTAACTCAGGCATGCAATGTCCGACCTGTCACAGACATCATACGTTTGACAAGGGTCCTGGCCTCAACACATCAATGTTACAACAATCAAATACAATCATAGCGCCACCTGCTGCACAAAGGAGGTGTGGCACTTCAAAGTTCCTTTGAATATCCGCTTATATTTACCCACTGAAATTTCAATCCCCCTGTTTCATTGCTTTACTAAGGCCATAGAGTGGCGGTGCACATGCGTGCGAGGGCCCTTCCATCACTGCTTGCAGTTTTAATTCTTCTTCTTCTTCTTCTTCTTCTTCTTCTTCTTCTCCGAAATGGGTCGCATTTTTGAGGGCCTAAACATACCCGAAAACTCATGAAAATTTGCACACGCGTCAGAAGTGGCGAAAATTTACATGTAGTATAGGCGTCAGAAGTGGGCGTGTAAAAATGGCTCGATAGCGCCACCTGCAAAATTTCAAGAGAACAGCCCCCCCACTACGAAAAACTTACAGATACGAAATTTGGTAGGATCATCTATTACTCCAAGACCTACAAAAAAGTCTCTTGGAGCTAAGCTCTAAACCCCACAGGAAGTCAGCCATTTTGAATTTTCTCTGTCATTTTTTGACATTTCCAAGCGTCGTACTTTAACGAACTCCTCCTAGAGATTTAATCCGATCATCATCATATTTGGTCAGTATCATCTAAAGGCCTTTGCGATGCTAAATTGCGGAGCTTTTGACTTTTCATTGGAGGGCGTGTCCGTGGCGGCCTGGCAAAGTGTAATGTTTCGCCATGAAACAGGAAGCTGATGTAATTCAGGCATACATTGTCCGATCTGCCCCTGACTTCACACGTTTGATAAGGGTCCAGGCCTGAACACATCAACATGGCATAATTCAGTAACACTCATAGCGCCACCTAGAGGCAGCAGGAAATACCATGTTTGACGCTGTGACTTACTGCTCTTAGGTATTTAACCATATCAACATCATATTTCACCAGTGTAATCTCAAGACCTTTTGTGATGATAAAAAGCAACGACCTTGACTTTTCATTAAAGGGCGTGTCCGTGGCGGCCTGGCAAAGTATCGCTAATTGAATCGCATTTTGACAGGCTAAACAAGCTCAAAAAGTCATAAAACGTTGCACACACGTCAGAAGTGGCAAAAATTTACATGTGGCATAGGCGCCAAAAGTGGGCGTGCAGAAATGGCTCGATAGCGCCACCTGCAAAATTTCAAGAGAACAGCCCCGCCGCTACGAAAATCCTACAGAAACGAAATTTGGTAGGGTCATATATCACCCCAAGACCTACAAAAAAGTCTCTTGGAGCGAAGCTCTAAACCTCACAGGAAGTCAGCCATTTTTAATTTTTGCTGTGATTTCTGTGCAAATTTTGTCATTTCCAGGCTTCGTACTTTAACGAACTCCTCCTAGAGATTTTGTCAGATCGTCATCATATTTGGTCAATCTCATCTAAAGGCCTTTGCGATGTTAAATTGCGGAGCTTTTGACTTTTCGTTGGAAGGTGTGTCCGTGGCGGCCTGACAAAGTTCAGCGTTTTCGCCATGAAACCGGAAGTTGTTATAACTAAGGCATACAATGTCCAATCTGCCCCACACTTCACATGTTTGATAAGAGTCTTGGCCTGAACACATTTCAATGCCAATATTCAGCTTCAGTCCTAGCGCCACCTAGAGGTAGCAGTAAATGCCTTGTTTTACGCTGTGATTCACTGTTCTCAGAGATTTAATCAAATCATTATCATATCAGGTGAGACTGATCTTAAGCCCTTTGCGATGATAAATTGCGAAGATCTTGACTTTTCGTTGAAGGGCGTGTCCGTGGCGGCCTCGCAAAGAGTGATGTTTCTCCATGAGAAAGCTGTTGTAACTCAGGCATGCAATGTCCGACCTGTCACAGACATCATACGTTTGACAAGGGTCCTGGCCTCAACACATCAATGTTACAACAATCAAATACAATAATAGCACCACCTGCTGCACAAAGGAGGTGTGGCACTTCAAAGTTCCTTTGAATATCCGCTTATATTTACCCACTGAAATTTCAATCCCCCTGGTTCATTGCTTTACTAAGGCCATAGAGTGGCGGTGCACATGCGTGCGAGGGCCCTTCCATCACTGCTTGCAGTTTTAATTATTATTATTATTTTCCGAAATGAATCGCATTTTTGAAGGCCTAAACATTCTCAAAAACTCATGAAATTTTGCACACGCGTCAGAAGTGGTGAAAATTTACATGTGGTATAGGCGTCAGAAGTGGGCGTGTAGAAATGGCTCGATAGCGCCACCTGCAAAATTTCAAAAGAACAGCCCCCCCACTACGAAAAACGTACAGATACGAAATTTTGTAGGATCATCTATCACCCCAAGACCTACAAAAAAGTCTCTTGGAGCGAAGCTCTTAACCCCACAGGAAGTCAGCCATTTTGAATTTTCTCTGTTATTTTTTGACATTTCCAAGCGTCGTACTTTAACGAACTCCTCCTAGTGATTTAATCCGATCATTATCATATTTGGTCAGTCTCATCTAAAGGCCTTTGCGATGCTAAATTGCGGAGATCTTGACTTTTCGTGGGAGGGTGTGTCCGTGGCGGCCTGACAAAGTTCGACATTTTCGCCATGAAACAGGAAGTTGTTATAACTCAGGCATACAATGTCCAATCTGCTCCACACTTCACATGTTTGATAAGGGTCCAGGCCTGAACACATTTTAATGCCAATATTCAGCTTCAGTCATAGCGCCACCTAGAGGTAGCAGGAAATGCCATGTTTTACGCTGTGATTTACTGCTCTTAGAGATTTAATCAAATCGTCATCATATCTGGTCAGACTGATGTTAAGCCCTTTGCCATGATAAATTGTGAAGATCTTGACTTTTCGTTGAAGGGCGTGTCCGTGGCAGCCTGGCAAAGTGTGATATTTCACCATGAAACAGGAAGCTGTTGTAATTCAGGCATACATTATCTGATCTGCCCCCGACTTCACAAGTTTGATAAGGGTCCCGGCCTGAACACGTCAATATAACAATAATCAGGTACAGTCATAGCGCCACCTGCTGCACACAGGCGGTGTGGCACATTTTTTGTTCTTTGAATATCCACCTATATTTACCCACTTTAATTCATATCGCCCTGGTTCACTGCTTAACTAATGCCATAGGGTGGCGGTGCACATGCGTGCGAGGGCCCTTCCATCGCTGCTTGCAGCTTTAATTATTATTTATTCTTCTTCTTCTCCAAAGTGAATCGCATTTTTGAGGGGTGAAACATGCTCGAAAACTCATGAAATTTTGCACACATGTCAGAAGTGGCGAAAATTTACATGTGGTATAGGCGCCAGAAGTGGGCGTGTAAAAATGGCTCGATAGCGCCACCTGCAAAATTTCAAGAGAACAGCCCCCCCGCTACGAAAAACGTACAGATACGAAATTTGGTAGGATCATCTATCACCCCAAGACCTACAAAAAAGTCTCTTGGAGCGAAGCTCTAAACCCAACAGGAAGTCCGCCATTTTGATTTTTTGCCTTGATTTTTGTGCAAATTTGGTCATTTCCAGGCTTCATACTTTAACGAACTCCTACTACAGATTTAATCCGATCATCGTCATATTTGGTCAATCTCTTGTAAAGGCCTTTGCGATGTTAAATTGCGGAGATCTTGACTTTTCGTTGGAGGGTGTGTCCGTGGCGGCCTGACAAATTTCTGCATTTTCGCCATGAAACAGGAAGTGGCTCTAACTCAGGCATACAATGTCCAATCTGCCCCATGCTTCACATGTTTGATAAGAGTCTTGGCCTGAACACATTTCAATGCCAATATTCAACTTCACTCATAGCGCCACCTAGAGGTAGGAGGAAATACCATGTTTTACGCTGTGATTTACTGCTCTTAGAGATTTAATCAAATCATCATATTCGGTCTGACTGATGTTAAGCCCTTTGCGATGATAAAATGCGAAGATCTTGACTTTTTGTTGAAGGGCGTGTCCGTGGCGGCCTGGCAAAGTGTGATGTTTCACCATGAAACAGGAAGCTGTTGTAATTCAGACATACATAGTCCGATCTGCCCCCAACTTCACACGTTTCATAAGGGTCCCGGCCTGAACACATCAACATGGCATAATTCAGTATCAGTCATAGCGCCACCTAGAGGCAGCAGGAAATACCACCTTTTATGCTGTGACTTACTGCTCTTAGAGATTTAACCATATCAACATCATATTTCATCAGTCTAATCTCAAGACCTTGTGTGATGATAAATAGCAACGACCTTGACTTTTCGTTAAAGGGCGTGTCCATCGCGGCCTCGCAAAATATCGCTAAATGAATCCCATTTTTGACAGCCTAAACGAGCTCAAAAAGTCATGAAACCTTGCACACGTGTCAAAAGTGGCGAATATTTTCATGTGATATAGGCTTCAGAACTTGGGGTGTTAAAATGGCTCTATAGCGCCACCTACAAAAATTCAATAGAGCAGCCCCCCCCGCTACGTTAATCGCACAGATACGAAATGCAGTAGGATCATGTATCACCCCAAGACCTACAAAAAAGTCTCTTGGAGCAAAGCTCTAAACCCCACAGGAAGTCAGCCATTTTGAATTTTCTCTGTAATTTGAGTGCAAATATTCCCATTTCTGGCCTTCGTATTTTAACAAACTCCTCCTATAAATTTAATCAGATAATCATCATATTTGGTGAGTGTCATCTAAAGGGCTTTGCAATGCTAAATTGCGGAGATCTTGACATTTCAATGGAGGGTGTGTATGTGGCGGCTTGCCAAATTTCTGTTTCTCAATGAAACAGGAAGTTGTTCTAACTCAGGTTTAAAATGTCCAATCTGACCCACGCTTCACAAGTTTGATAATTGTCCTGTCCTGAACACATCAACATGGCAATATTCAGTAAAAGTTATAGCGCCACCTGCTGGAAGCAGGAAATGACATGTTTTACACTGTGATTTACTGCTCAATGAAATGTATTCAGATCATCATATTTGGTCAGTCTGAACTTAGGGACTTCACAATGATAAATTGTGAAGATCTTGACATTTCGTTAAAGGGGCGTGTCCGTTGTGGCCTATCAAAGTTTGATTTTTCGCCATGAGAAAGCTGTTGTAACTCAGACATGCAATGTCCGACCTGTCACAGACATCATACATTTGACAAGGGTCCTGGCCTCAACACATCAATGTTACAACAATCAATTACAATCATAGCGCCACCTGCTGCATAAAGAAGTAGTGGCACTTCAAAGTTCCTTTGAATATCCACCTATATTTATCCACGGAAATTTCAATCCCCCTGGTTTATTGCTTTACTAAGGCCATAGAGTGGCGGTGCACATGAGTGCGAGGGCCCTTCCATCACTGCTTGCAGTTTTAATTATTATTTTTTTTTCTTTTTCTCCGACTTCAGCGGGACTTTAGAGGGCCTAAACATACTCGAAAACTCATGAAATTTTGCACCGATGTCAAGAGTGATGAAAATTTACATGTGGTGTATGCTTTAGAATTAGGCGTGAGAAAATGGCTCTACAGCGCCACCTACAAATTTTCAACGAAGCAGCCCTCGGACTGTGTTTGACGTACAATTACGAAATTCGGTACGCGTCTGTAGCATGACAAGACCTACAAAAAAGTCTCTTGGAGCGAAGCCCTAAACCAAACAGGAAGTCAGCTATTCTGAGTTATTTTTGTGATTTGGGCGCAGTTTTTGTCATTTCCAGGCGTCATACTTTAACTAACTCCTCCTACAGATTTCGTCGGATCATCTTCATATTTGGTGAGTGTCATCTTAAGGCCTTTGTGATGCTAAATTGCGAAGGATTTGACTCTACGTAAAAATTTGTGTCGGTTCTGGCCCGACAAATTTTGATGTTTTCCAATGAAACAGGAAGTTGCTGGAACTCATGCATACAGTGTCCGATCTGTCCCAAATTTCACATGATTGCTAAGAGTCCTGACCTGAACACATCTACATAACAATTTTCATTTATAGCCATAGCGCCACCAGCTGGCAACCTGAAGGAACATGTTTTAGCGCCACTTTCAAATATTGAATGAAGCAGCCCTTGGACTGTGTTTAACTTACATGTACGAATTTCGGTATGCTCATGTATTATTACAAGCCCTACAAAAAAGTATCTTGGAGCAACGCCCTAAACCAAACAAGAAGTCAGCTATTTTGAATTATTTCTCAGATTTTGGCTCAGTTTTTCTCATTTCCAGCAGTCATACTTTAACTAACTCCTCCTACAGTTTTCGTCGGATCATCATCATATTTGGCGAGTGTCATCTTAAGGCCTTTGTGATGCTAAATTGCGAAGGATTTGATTCTATATTAAAATTTGTGTCTGTTTCGGCCAGCCAAAGTTTGATGTTTCGCTATGAAACAGGTTGCTGGAACTCAGGCATACAGTGTCCGATCTGTCCCAAATTTCACATGATTGCTAAGAGTCCTGACCTGAACACATCTACATAACTATTTTCATTTATAGCCATAGCGCCACCAGCTGGCAACCTGAAGGAACATGTTTTAGCGCCACTTTCAAATATTGAATGAAGCAGCCCTTGGACTGTGTTTAACTTACATGTACGAATTTCGGTATGCTCATGTATTATTACAAGCCCTACAAAAAAGTATCTTGGAGCAACGCCCTAAACCAAACAGGAAGTCAGCTATTTTGAATTATTTCTCAGATTTTGGCTCAGTTTTTCTCATTTCCAGCAGTCATACTTTAACTAACTCCTCCTACAGTTTTCGTCGGATCATCATCATATTTGGCGAGTGTCATCTTAAGGCCTTTGTGATGCTAAATTGCGAAGGATTTGATTCTATATTAAAATTTGTGTCTGTTCGGCCAGCCAAAGTTTGATGTTTCGCTATGAAACAGGTTGCTGGAACTCAGGCATACAGTGTCCGATCTGTCCCAAACTTCACATGATTGCTAAGAGTCATGACCTGAACACATCTACATGTCAATAGTCACTTATGGTTATAGCGCCACCAGCTGGCAACAGGAAGTGACATGTTTACAATGATCATCCAATGTCTGATCTGTCCCAAACTTCACATGATTAATAAGAGTCCTGGACTGAACACATCTACATGTCAATAGTCACTTATGGTTATAGCGCCACCAGCTGGCAACAGGAAGTGACATGTTTACAATGATTATCCAATGTCTGATCTGTCCCAAACTTCACATGATTAATAAGAGTCCTGGAGTGAACACATCTACATGTCAATAGTCACTTATGGTTATAGCGCCACCAGCTGGCAACAGGAAGTGACATGTTTACACTGATTATGCAATGTCCGATCTTTCCCTAACTTCACATGATTAATAAGAGTCCTGGACTGAACACATCTACATGTCAATAGTCACTTATGGTTATAGCGCCACCAGCTGACAACAGGAAGTGACATGTTTACACTGATTATGCAATGTCTGATCTGTCCCAAACTTCACATGATTAATACGAGTCCTGGACTGAACACATCTACATGTCAATAGTCACTTATGGTTATAGCGCCACCAGCTGACAACAGGAAGTGACATGTTTACACTGATTATGCAATGTCCGATCTTTCCCTAACTTCACATGATTAATAAGAGTCCTGGACTGAACACATCTACATGTCAATAGTCACCAGTGTTGGGCAAGTTACTAAAAAATTAGTAATTAGTTACAGTTACTAATTACTTCTTTTAAAAGTAACTGAATTACTCTACCGGTTACTGTATATCAAAAGTAATTAGTTACTTAGAAAAGTAACTTTTAAGTTACTTTTATGTCTGCTTTTTAAATGTAAATATGAACAGTACTGAACAGTCAAACAGTAAAATGATATGGATGGGCTATTTTACACATAAGACTCTAATATATCACATACTGTAGGAGCCTATTTTGCTTTAGATTCAACCTTTGAATATTTTTGTTAGAAATTATCTTAATATTTAAACGTAGTTTATTTATGTATATCATTTAGACCATTTAGACAAATATTCTGCATGTTTACAAAAATATAAAATGTGTTAAAATTGTGTAGTGTCTCTTTAAAAATTTGGAGACAATTGTGTCAACATGTCAAATTTTCTAAAATAAATTATAATTTTTCTGATTTCATATTTATTTTAATAAGTTAGAAACGTCTCCGCTGTGTCCTGCTGACAGGCACGATGCGTGTGCAGCAGATGAGGCAAATTATGGGTCCTCCGAAGGTTAGACCGTCTCATTTCAGTTCTCTTCGCGAACTTCTGAGCGCCTTGAATGGGCAAGTGCTCACCTTTTATTGCATGCTTAGAAGGGTGCAGCACTTGAATTGGAACACAGCTTGTGAAGCTTGCCACAGGGACTGCGCTCTTTGGTCATATATTGTTTGTTTTCTGTTGGATTTAACTGATACACAGGATTAAAGGAAGATATTTATTCAGAAAACGGAGTAGGCTACGTGGATTGTTTTGTCGGACGGACACAGAGCGAGTGGATTGTTTTGTCAGATGGACTTAGAGCGAGTGGATTTTTTGTTCGGATACGGAGAGACTGAAACTAAAACTAAAAGCGAGCTCACACATACTATGGAGTTTTAACACGGGTGTACACCGCAGTGTGAATATTTTAGTGGAAACAACAATCGCGGATCGTTCTCTTCCATGAAGCCGATGTAAACATCTAAGAATATATGATCATTTCTTAGATTTATTACCTTTGTGGACTACAAATGCAAGTTGATGTCATACTGCGATTGCTTGGTGAAGATAATTTACAAACATGAGACCGGATGGATTATGACTTGCGCACAATTTTTAAACAAAGGTATGTTGTCCCGTTTAGATTTTTCATGTTCATTCTATATGCACTGTCAGCTATGATGAAGTGTAATGAATTATTGCACCGCCAACCAATGTTCCCTCTAATTTTTTTCAGCACTGAGCAAATTCTTTTTTTTCTGAGCGCACATTTTTAGTACTGTGAGCAATTCGCAACCACACGACCTGCCGAAAATGACCACGAGCTTGCGTTAACCATAGGAGATTCAAAGAGATGACAGTGTAGCGTGTAACGGGGTTTAGTGTATACACACGTATAATGTTCAATGTGAGCCTGTGTATCAGAAGAGAAAGGCACGGCTACTGGAGAGACAGGTAAGTAAAAGATCAACACAGAGTCTTGGTTTCTGATTATTTGTAGATTTATATTGAAAATATTAATTTAAGAAAGTGTTTCTCTTTTCTGTATCTTGCTTAAGGAATATAAATCTCAAATACAAGAAACAATATGCAATAAATCCCAATACTCCTCTTTGAAATTTACCAGGTACCTGGGTTTAGCAGATTGAACCGTTCAACTCAAGCTCAAAATCAGTTCTCATATACTACAGAGCAAATATATAAATAAATAAATAAAATACTTGTAAAAGTGTAACACTGTTTCATTTTGTTTGTAATCCAAATTAATGATTCACTTAAATGACTCAGTTGGGTTGAATTCATGAATCAATTGACTCGGTTCAAAGGACCGTTCCTTTAAATAGTTAAAATAGTTCAAGAAATCCAAGAAAATACGGAAAATGAAGTTTCAGCGAATTCACGTCCTAGTAGTTGTCCGAAACAAAAAGGAAAAATATCCTCCTACCAGTTCTGATGAATTCAAAGCACAGTTCTGGTTGTCTCGCCTTTTTGTATACACCTTCAGTATATACTTAATTGTCTCGCGTGTCCAAGATGGAGCAGGAGAACTTTACAGATGTTCGCAATTCTCACAAAAAACCCAGCCTTGTAAAAACACAAGGCAGAACAGTAATTAATATTCAATTCAACAGATTTATCAATAAGCATCATGTAAACATTTCAAATAACAACCTAACTCAGGGTTTCAACACTTATTGAACATATGTTATTTTTTCACATTTACGTTACTTGACTGTTAACTTTCAAATGTAAATAGCTTCACCTCGTTCGTTATATACCAACGGCCAATGTAAACAAACTAATAAAACTCATAGTTTGCTGCCAAATTTGCAACACTTATGCCATAATGTCAAGTTAATATTTAGAATATAACTCACCAAAGCATAAATTTTAACTTCTTATTTAAAAGAAGAAGTTCATTCGAAGTGTTTTGATGCTCTGTGATTCTGAATCTGCCTCCATTCTAATTCTCTATTTTGCTCTCTCCTCACTCTAGCGACAGCTTTTCCAAGTTATCACATCACTTCAGGAATCCAATAATTTGTTTTAAATCACTGTTTTGAATCACTTTTTCCTCTTAATAAATATTTTAGTTTCTTGAGATCGCCCCGTGCAGCTGCTCATCTGACTCGCTCATCTGACTCGCTCTCACTTTGTGCTCGTGCTGGAAGCGGCACCTGTGTGAACTGAATGCGCTGCTACCATTGGCTCATAAAAGTGTCTGTCACCGTAGCAAGATCAGCGATTGGTTGAAAGTTTCTTCTCCTTCTAGAACA
Organism: Paramisgurnus dabryanus; assembly: GCF_030506205.2. NCBI lineage: Eukaryota > Metazoa > Chordata > Actinopteri > Cypriniformes > Cobitidae > Paramisgurnus > Paramisgurnus dabryanus. The sequence continues at coordinate 6,263,615 of NC_133358.1, read as the reverse complement.
CTCGCCTTCACTCTCTCTTAATTCTTTTACAACAGCAAATGCATCAATGTTTATGTGCGGTCTGAAAAATGTGCGCGGTCTGACAAATCTATTGCGCGGCCACTTTGACTGGCCTGCGCGGCCGCGCACGCGCGCAGCTTAAAGGGAACATTGCCGCCAACTACAGTCCTGCGACGTCAGATATGTCTTGTCTATTTTTTACAAAATAGAGTAACGCGCGTAACGAACTCATTTAAATTTCAGTAATTGTAATTGCGTTACTTGATTTAAAAAAATAGTGGAGTTACAGTAACGCGTTACTCCCATCACTGATAGTCACTTATGATGCCAAAAGTCAGTTACGGTCATAGCGCCACCAGCTGGTAACAGGAAGTAACATGTTTACAATGATAATGCAATGTCAGATTTGTCCCAAACTTCACATGATTGATAAGAGTCCTGGACAGAACACATCTACGTGCCAATATTTACATGTAGTCACTCATACACACACACACTCGCTCACTCACTCTCTCTCTCTCTCTCATGCTATCTTACACGATGCTACCTCGCTGTCATTTGTAATTAGCAACAGGAAATGTGGCACATTATACTACACTTTTAAATGGTTCACCTATGTTTACATGCTTAAATGCCTATTTACTACTGTTCCCTTTAATTCTTCTCATGCCACGGCGTGGCGGTGTCAGGTGTGCGAGGGCCCTTCCATCACTGCTTGCAGTTTTAATTCCATTTGCTTTCTTGTTTCCTGCATGCTTGCCTTAGCACACGAGTTTCAGTTGTTACCCACTCTCACATTTTGTTTTTGGTTTAAAAACCTTAAAGGGTGCAGTCGCATTAAGAGTAGTGATCCAAGAGTTATTTAACAGTTCAAACTGTTGGTCAGCATTTAGGTCAGAGTCAAACTTGTCCACAGTGCGGTCATATCATTAAAAAGAACATTAAAATCCAAATGAAAATGAGAGGAATAGACTCAAAAGTTTGGAACCTTCACGTGGCAACGTTACATTTTGTAGAGAGAGAGAGAGAGAAAATGATTGGCTTGTGGTCGGAGATCATAGTGTCATAAATGGTGAGCTCAGAGACTGATAGCCCACATGTGAGTACTAGGTCCAACATGTGACCCTGTATATGGATGGGCTCATTAACCCATAGTTGGAGGTTAAAAGAGTCTATCAAAGTTTAAAAGTCCTTTGACATTGAGTTTAGAGGGCAGCAAACGTGGGCATTAAAATCTCCTAGTAGAATAAAGCGGTCACAGATTGTTGTGATGTACCCTAATAACACTGTAAGTTCGAGAATAAAGTTGTGAACCATAAGTGAAGGGCGTATATCATAATAGGGCATTTCCATTCGAGATAAAGTAACTGTGCTTCAAAGCTGTGCTTCTGTTCTAATGTATAGTGAGCAGGGGCATAGTCGGCATCTTAAAAGTAAGGAGGACAAGGACATGTGTATAGTAAAGCAAAATAAAGTAAACTGTGACATATAAGACCCAACAAAAAACAGAAGAATACTTATGTAGGGCACATCTACAGTATGTGTAAAACTGCAACATACACAAACAGTACAGAAAAAAGAATACAAACACAGAATAGACAAGCATTTCAAATTAACAAATTAAATCTAGTCTCAATGATGATGTAGCTTATAGCTGAAATATCAGACAAGTAAGCTGACAACAGTTTTGCATATGTATAAAGTTAGAAATCTCCTAAGATGGTCTGAGGACATTGACAGTTTACACTTACATAAAACTGATTTTAGACAAAACTCATGTTTTCTTACGTTGTCATGTCACGTGTGTTTTGTGAGAATCACTTACATCATACAGTACAGTATACAGCGAATCAGATGTCAATCATCGATGGATTTTCTTCAATCTGTGCTACAATGCTTCTGGAGGTTGCACGCGTTTAACTGTGTCTGACGACGAACAGGTCGCGTGGGTACATGTGTGAAGTTTTGCTTTTAGTTAAAAGATTGGTAAATTCATTTCCACGTCACCCAAAAATGGTTATATTCTGCGTGTTTCTACATAGGTTACGAGTAAAACAGCTTCGGACGATTCCGTTTTTGCAGCGATCTGAACAATTCATTCAAACTGATTCGCGAACCAATTTAAACGTTTGGCCCATTCGCTTTGTAAAGAATCGATTCAAAAGACTCGTTTATTTGCAAAACTTTGTAAGGAATCGACTCAAACGAGTCATTAATTCGCGAATGCGCCAGAAACACAAGATAGCAATTTAAAAATAAAATACAAATTTCGTAATTAATTAAAATACAGTAACGAAGGAACGCTGTATAGTGTAAACGAAGTAAAAGTAAAAAAAAAATGTTCCACCTCGGAAGGGCAACTTGAGTCGAGAAGGGCATATGGGCAGTTGCCCGGGCAACCTGAGCAACCCCCCTGTGCACGTCCCTGGAGGGTTACATACGTAACCGAGACGTTCCCTTTCAGTCAGTCAGTTCGACGTCACGTCGTGACCGACTAAGTGGGAATTACCTACCAAAGCGCCAATGAAGCTGAACCCCTACAGTGCCTGCAAAAGCCCTCCACCCTCCACATAGGGGGCGGACCGAAGGCTTAGTGCAGAAGGCCGGTCACTTCCTGTTCCTTAACCCACGACAGTGAACCAGCGAACTGGGGAAGCGACCTAGACTGGTGAAACTAGGAACACTGCGGAAGCCTCCCCTAAGAAGGTTTAACTGGATGACATAAGAAATATGAAACAACCGACAGGTTGCTCAAAGAAAGATCTCTGAACAGTACATGGTATGAAAGAGAGATGCAGAGCGGGCTCTGCTAAAGGAAAGCGTGGAGGAATTTAACCCCACGGACTATACACACATAGGAACCCCACGTAGGGGACACAATGTGGGCACCTAGCCTAACACCGGTTTACAGAGAATACATCAGTGATAGGCTGAACGTATTAGGTGTCGCCCAGGCTGCAGGTCTACAAACAGCGAGGAACCTTGAGCCAATGCCCAAGATGATGCCACACTATGTGTAGAGTGAGCACGTAAATTAAATGGGCCAGGCACGTCTTGCTTTTGGTATGCAAGTGCTACAGTATCCACAATCCAATGGGACATCCTTTGCTTGGTGACAGCTTTCCCTTTTTGCTGACCACGTAACAGACAAAGAGCTGGTCTGAGGTTCTAAAGCTTTGCGTTCTGTCTATATACACAGATAGTGCACAAACAGGGCACAATAAAGCCATTGCTGGGTCTGCCTACTCCAAAGACAGAGCTTGCAAACTGAAGGCACGAATCGTCGACCAAAAATGCATGAAGGTCCCCTATCCTCTTAACAGAAGCCAATGCGAGGAGAGTTAGTTTTCATTGTGAGAAATTTAATACTCACAGTATGCAGAGGCTTAAAGGGAGGGTCCTGGAGTGACTTCAGCACCAAGGACAGGTCCCAAGGAGGAATAGAGGGAGGGTGTGAAGGATTTAGCCTTCCTGCACCTCTGAGAAATCAAATGACCAGGTCGTGCTGAACCACCGTTCTGCTGTTTACGGGTGAATGGTGAGCGGATATCGCAGCAATATCGTAGATGGTGACAGCCTATTCTCCAAACGGTGCTGGAGATATGAAAGCATGACACTGATCGGCCATTCTGAGGGGTTATTACGTTGGGAAGAACACCAGTCGACAATCAGGTTACATTTAAGCGTGTAAGCCTGCCTCGTAGACAGCGCTCACGCTGCAGCGATAGTGTTAGATACCTCTTGCGGTAAATCAATCAGAACCTCCGCACTCCGTCCAGAGACCACACATGGAGGCTCCAGAGGTCGGGCGCGGGTGCCATAATGTGGCTTGAGAAAGAAGGTCCTTCCTCAGGTAATGTTCCAGAGAGGGGCTGTCGCAGGGAGCGAGATTCTGGAAACCAACTCCTGGTTGTCCAGTACGGTGCAACTAAGAGCACGCTCTCCTCGTCCTCTCTGATTTTGCACAGCTTCTGTGCGATAAGGCTCACGGGGGAAATGTGTATTTGCGCAGACCCTGCAGCAGCTGTGTGCCAGTGCATCCACACAGAGTGTGCCCTCTGTTAATGAATAGAACAGGCGACAATGGGTTGTCTCTGGAGATGCAAACAGATCTATCTGCGCTATGCCGAAACGTTTCCAAATCAGCTGAACCAACTGGGGATGGAGTCGTCATTCGCAGGGGCGCGCAGCTCGAGAGAGCACGTCTGCTGCTATGTTAAGCGAGCCCGGAATGTAAATAGCACAGAAGGACCTCAGATGCTTCTGACTCCATAAGAGGAGTTGACGGCCGAGATGCGACAGGTTATGAGAGCATAAACCTCATTGGCGATTGATATACGCAACAGTTGTAGTGTTTTCTGTGCAAACTAATACGTCTTTGCAGCGTAACTTGTGGCTAAAACGAACGAGTGCAAGATATATAGCCCAAATTTCTCGGCAGTTTATGTGCTAATGCAGCTGCCGTGTCGTCCAGATCCCGAAGCCCAAAGCCTGTCTGTAGAAAAGTAATCAAATTTATAATAATACAGCATGCTATAGCTTAAATTAAGTATAGCTTCCCAGCTAACAAAAATACGTAACTGTTATGTAACGTTGCCATAATATAATGACCAAGAAAGGTCACGTCGTGACAACCTAATGGACTAAAACTTTTGTGTTGGTTCGTTTTGTGTTTGGGTCTCAGTTCAGAGAAAGACTGGTCCTGTCAGTGCCGTGCTGTGCACGTGCCGTCAGGCGCTCTGATTGAGTTCAGCTGAAGGCGGGAGGCCGTGCTTGTTTTTTGTTTCCCATGTAAAGAGCAGCTCGCATGGTGGTTAAATATCTATTTTGACTTATTTAAGGGAAACTTTGAGACTGAAAAGTTTTAACAAGCTAACCTAAATAGAAAATAAAATGAATGTTTATATAATTGTAATGGTAATGAAATTATATAAAACAGTTACATTGCCAGTAAGTTATGAAATTACCAAAATAGTATGAATGTATTACGTAACTGGAACGCACTTGGTTATCTTGCAATGTTAGGAGACCGTACTATGCAACTTAGTGATTTGGTACTGGAATGGTAATGAAATTTCCTACCTAGGACGTAACAGTTATGTTGCCAGCTAGTAAGTCATAAAAGTACCCAAAATGACCAATAAATTACGTAACTAGGACATCGTTTGTTAGCTGGGTTAAATGTTTTTACAGTTATAAAAGTTAATCAGTTTTGCAGTTGTAAAAGTTAATCAGTCAATCTGTGTTTAATTTCTCAAACGCTACATTCAACTTTAGACAGATTGTGTGTTTACGAGGATTTTCAAATAGTTTTGCATAAATATGTTTGTTGAAGCACAAGATAACATGATCTTAGCGTTTGTGCGCTGTCTGTAGAAAGATGCTGGTTTACAGGCACGTGCTTCGAATGGGCGTACACCAGTGGTGAGGCTACACATGTCATGATTTCGGTCTTATTGGCCGCTTTGTCTTTGTTTCACCATGTGTTGTGTTGTGTTTATGTTTTGACAGCTCCACACGTGCGCGCCTTCCACCTGGTGACCTCATTATCTCCGACTCTTCTCACCGGCGTCCCACACCTGATCCTTATTATTTGCCCATCCGGTTTGATTTAAATTCCCCTCGCTTCCTCTGTTCCTTGCAAGTTCGTCTTAGTGTGTTCCTGCCCGCTAGCTCTGTCTAGTTCTTGTCTAGTCTAGTTCTTGTTGTGTCTAAGTTTATTCTTAGATTATTTTCACCGTGCTCTCTGCTGCCTTTGCCCCGTTAGATTCCCCGCCCTGCTGGCTGTCTCTCCTTATTTGTGTGGCCTCCGTCAAGTCTTCGGATTCTCTCGGTCAGAGGAACTCCTATCGATATCTACACCTTTCGCTGTCCAGCCGCAGTGCGCTCATGTGCGCGTAATTCTGCTGAAGACGCTGACAGCCGCAGTGCGCTCTAGCGCGTAATTCTGCTTATCACCCAGACTGTTGCAGTGCGCTGTCCAGCGCGCGTGCTGCTGAAGACTCTGACCGCTTCTCTCTCTCTCTCTGTACCCCGCCAGGAACTCGTCTCTGTTGACGGACTGTTGTGGTTGTCTTGCAGTCCGGCTGAGTTTTCCCACACCTGAGCCCGACGAGAGGATATCGTTGTGTTTCGCCTCTCCAGTGTTTCCAGTTCCCCGCACCTTTTTCACATGGACACAGAGTGTTTTCTCTTATACATTTTGCATTTTTATCTGAAGTCATTGAGTGTTTTTCTCGTATACATATCATCTGAAGACATTGAGTGTGATCTCCTATACATACCATTAAAACCCTCTGCTCTGGGATTCCGTGTTGTGTAGTTCCTAACAGGACGAACTTGCCAGAATGGATCCCGCGGAGGGTGAGGACTTATCTGCCCGTATGTCCTCACGTTTGGACCAGCTCAGTGCCGATGCCACCCAACTCAGCCTGCCATCGCAGACGGAGCCTCATGTTACTGCCCCACCTCCATACGACGGTAATCCTACGTCCTGTCGGGCTTTTTTGACTCAATGCTCTTTGATTTTTGCCCTCCAGCCCCGCCGCTATTTCTTGGAGATCACCCGGGTTGCGTTTGTGATCACCCTTCTGATTGGCAATGCGTGCGAGTGGGCTACGGCCGTGTGGGACGCCCGCGATCCTTGCTGTCGGTCGTTTCAGGAGTTTCGCGAGGAGATGGAGAGGCTTTTCGACCGTTCAGTGCGCAGGGACGCCGCTGCGGCTCGGTTGGCACATCTGGTTCAGGGAGGACACACAGTCACCGAGTACGCCATCGAGTTTAAGACCCTAGCGGCTGCCTGCCACTGGAATGAAGCGGCTCTCCGAGCGCAGTTTGTCGAGGGGTTGTCTGATGATCTCCAGGACGAGATCGCTGTCCATGATCTTCCTCCCTCATTGGATGCCATCATTGACCTCGCTCTTCGGATCGAAGCCCGGAGATTGCTTCGCGAGCAGCGACGCTCCATTCGCCAGCGAGCGTTTTCGGACAAGACCACCACTTCCCCCTCTTCATCATCTTCACCCTCTGCCGTGTCTGAGCCCATGCAGCTGGGGCGCATGCGCCTGTCACAGAGAGAGAGAGAGAGACGCTTGCAGAAGGCTCTGTGTTTGTATTGCGGGAGATCCGGACATTTTGCTAAGACCTGCCCGTTAAAAGGCCGCTGCCCATCTGTGAATACGGGAGTCCTGGTGGGCGCCACTTCTTCAAAGCTCTCCCCTGCTTCTAGTACCCAGCTTCCCGTCATGTTGTCCTTCGCCGGGCGTGACCATCCATCCACTGCCCTTCTCGACTCTGGCGCGGAGGGCAACTTCATTGATGAAGCGCTGGTGCGCACCTGGGGTGTCCCGGTTGTTCCTCTCCAATCCCCTTTGGATGTCTGGTCCCTCAAGGGGCAGCAGATGGCGCGGATTACACATTGCACTTCTCCTGTGAGTCTCTCTGTGTCTGGTAATCATCGTGAGGAGATTGTGTTGCACGTCCTTCATGCGTCTCTATCTCCTATTATTTTAGGGCATAGATGGTTAGCGCAACACAACCCTCACGTTGATTGGCAGCATAGTATTATCTTGTCTTGGTCCCAGTCTTGTCATGTGTCATGTCTTGGTTCTGCTGTTTCTGGTTCTGTTCTTTTTCTTCCTCAGGTTCCGGCGGTCGATTTGACCGGGGTCCCGGCGGAGTATGCGGATATCGCTCAGGTGTTTAGTAAAGCCCGGGCCACCTCCCTGCCTCCTCACCGGCCATATGATTGCGCTATTGATCTCCTCCCCGGCACTTCTCCGCCTAAGGGTAGACTTTATTCGTTATCGGGTCCTGAGAGAGAGGCTATGGACCAGTATATTAATGATGCCCTGCGTGCCGGTCTCATCCGTCCCTCCACCTCGCCCGCAGGGGCGGGGTTTTTCTTTGTTGGCAAGAAAGACGGCTCCCTGCGCCCTTGTATTGATTATAGGGGCTTAAATGACATTACTGTTAAGAATAGGTACCCCCTTCCCTTAATGTCTACTGCGTTTGAGCTCCTGCAGGGGGCGCAGTTCTTTACTAAGCTAGATTTACGCAACGCCTATCATCTGGTGCGAATAAGAGAGGGAGATGAATGGAAGACAGCCTTTAACACCCCTACCGGACACTTTGAGTACTGCGTTCTGCCGTTCGGCCTTTGTAACGCCCCCTCTGTCTTCCAAACTCTGGTTAATGATGTGCTGAGAGACATGGTTAACAAGTTTGTCTTTGTGTACATAGATGATATTCTCATCTTTTCTCCCTCTATGCAGGAACACACTCAGCATGTTCGCCGAGTCTTACGCCGGCTGTTAGAAAATAAGCTGTATGTCAAGGCGGAGAAGTGCGAATTCCATCGTAAGTCAGTTTCGTTCCTGGGTTTTGTTGTTGCCCCCGGTGAGATCCGTCCCGACCCTGCCAAGATCAAAGCGGTGGCCGAATGGCCAGTCCCCGACTCCCGTAAGGATTTATTAAGATTTCTGGGTTTCGGCAATTTTTACCGGCGATTTATCAGAAATTATGGTCAGATTGTTCAACCTCTTACTGCTTTCACTTCCACTAAGGAGAGGTTTGTCTGGAATTCCAGTGCTCAGGAGGCCTTTGATATTTTAAAGTCCCGGTTTATCTCTGCTCCTGTTCTCTCTATTCCAGATCCGGCTGCTCAATTTATTGTGGAGGTGGATGCTTCGGATGTCGGGGTAGGTGCCGTTTTGTCTCAGCGGTCTGCTAAGGATGGCAAGGTGCATCCCTGTGCCTTCTTCTCCCATCGGTTAAACCCAGCAGAGCGAAATTATGACATAGGCAATCGGGAGCTGCTGGCGGTCAGACTGGCTTTGGGTGAGTGGCGTCACTGGTTAGAGGGGACCTCGGAGCCCTTCCTGGTCTGGACGGATCATAAGAACCTCGAATACATCCGTTCAGCCAGGAGGTTATCTTCTCGTCAGGCTCGTTGGGCGCTCTTCTTTGACAGATTTAACTTCACCGTCTCGTACTGGCCCGGTTCCAAGAATACTAAGCCCGATGCTCTCTCTCGTTTGTTCGAAAGCCCCGGTTCTGCTGGGGACGAAACCATCCTCCCGGAGGGGCGGGTGGTGGGTGCCCTGCGCTGGGGAATAGAACAACGGGTGAGACGGGCCGGCCGGGAGGGGGAAGTGCCAGAAGGGTGCCCAGCGGGTCGATTGTGGGTTCCGAATGCGCTTCGCTCCGAGGTCATCCGGTGGGGTCACGAGTCCAAGTTTGTTTGCCATCCGGGGGTTCGGAGAACGTTGGCTACCGTACGTCAGCGTTTTTGGTGGCCCTCTATGGGCCCCGATGTCAGACAGTTTGTGTTAGCCTGTCAGGTTTGTGCCCGTAATAAGGCCTCTCATCAAGCCCCTATTGGTCTGCTTAAACCACTACCCATTCCCTCTCGTCCTTGGTCACATATCGCCATCGATTTTGTAACCAATTTGCCTAGTTCTAAGGGAAACACTGTAGTTTTGACCATTGTCGACCGCTTCTCCAAGGCGGCTCACTTTGTCCCTTTGCCCAAGTTGCCCACTGCCAAGGAAACTGCCCAGATTATGATCGAACACGTCTTTCGCTTACATGGTCTGCCCACAGACGTTGTTTCAGATAGGGGTCCTCAGTTTATTTCTCGTTTCTGGCAGGAATTTTGTAGACAAATAGGCTCCACAGCTAGCTTGTCTTCAGGGTATCATCCTCAGACCAACGGGCAATGTGAACGGGCTAACCAAGATTTAGGTAGAGCTCTCCGCTGTCTGACATCACAATATCCGAGCTCCTGGTGCCAACAGTTACCCTGGGTTGAATACGCCCATAATTCTCTCCCTGTTTCTTCCCTTAACATGTCCCCTTTTGAGGCGTCCATGGGGTTTCAGCCCCCTTTATTCCCATCACAGGAACCCGATGCGGTGGTTCCGTCTGCGCTGGTTTTTGTCCGTCGTTGCAAACGCACCTGGAGAAAGGCTAGATTTACATTACGTCAGGTTTCCAGACGAACCAAAGCCGCAGCCGACCGTCACCGTAGAACTGCGCCCCGTTTTATCTGTGGGCAGAAAGTATGGCTTTCGTCCAAGGATTTACCTCTCCGTGAGCCTTCTCGCAAGCTGGCTCCACGATTCCTTGGGCCATACAGCATTGTTAAGGTCATTAATCCCGTGACGGTCAGGCTCAGATTGCCCCCAGCACTCGGTCGGGTTCATCCAGTTTTTCATGTGTCTAAACTGAAGCCTGTGTATTTTTCCCACCTTAACCCTGTTCCCTCTGCCCCCACCCCTCCCACCCCTCAGCTTATAGATAGTGCCCCTGTGTATTCGGTTAAGTCGTTACTGGATATGCGTCGCCGGGGTAGGGGATTTCAATATCTCGTTGACTGGGAAGGATATGGTCCGGAGGAGAGGTGTTGGGTACTCCGCCGATAGAGGATCTCCGCCGGCGACGGGGTGAGCCCCCTCATGGACCGCCCGGTGGCGGTCGTGGGGGGGGGAGTCCTGTCATGATTTCGGTCTTATTGGCCGCTTTGTCTTTGTTTCACCATGTGTTGTGTTGTGTCTATGTTTTGACAGCTCCACACGTGCGCGCCTTCCACCTGGTGACCTCATTATCTCCGACTCTTCTCACCGGCGTCCCACACCTGATCCTTATTATTTGCCCATCCGGTTTGATTTAAATTCCCCTCGCTTCCTCTGTTCCTTGCAAGTTCGTCTTAGTGTGTTCCTGCCCGCTAGCTCTGTCTAGTTCTTGTCTAGTCTAGTTCTTGTTGTGTCTAAGTTTATTCTTAGATTATTTTCACCGTGCTCTCTGCTGCCTTTGCCCCGTTAGATTCCCCGCCCTGCTGGCTGTCTCTCCTTATTTGTGTGGCCTCCGTCAAGTCTTCGGATTCTCTCGGTCAGAGGAACTCCTATCGATATCTACACCTTTCGCTGTCCAGCCGCAGTGCGCTCATGTGCGCGTAATTCTGCTGAAGACGTTGACAGCCGCAGTGCGCTCTAGCGCGTAATTCTGCTTATCACCCAGACTGTTGCAGTGCGCTGTCCAGCGCGCGTGCTGCTGAAGACTCTGACCGCTTCTCTCTCTCTCTCTGTACCCCGCCAGGAACTCGTCTCTGTTGACGGACTGTTGTGGTTGTCTTGCAGTCCGGCTGAGTTTTCCCACACCTGAGCCCGACGAGAGGATATCGTTGTGTTTCGCCTCTCCAGTGTTTCCAGTTCCCCGCACCTTTTTCACATGGACACAGAGTGTTTTCTCTTATACATTTTGCATTTTTATCTGAAGTCATTGAGTGTTTTTCTCGTATACATATCATCTGAAGACATTGAGTGTGATCTCCTATACATACCATTAAAACCCTCTGCTCTGGGATTCCGTGTTGTGTAGTTCCTAACAACACAAGGGTCAGGGTGGCACAGAAGAGACACAGAATAATTTTGTTTAACAGCCGAAGAAATCACACATAAATTATAATAATCTCTTTAATAATGATTGCTCGAATATGCATTTTCATGTTCTGTAAGAATACTTTACATTTAGTTTGTTACTTTCTCCCCCTAGTGGTCATCTAGGAGGAATTTGTTGTGTTCATAATTCTTACATTGCTTTCATTTGTTGGTTTTGTCACATGATGCAGTCTGATCAGGAAACACATTATCAGTAATATTCCATGCCGGTCAGCTTGCAGCTCTTATCCCGGGTGTAGGCAAGTTCGGTCCTACAGAGCCGCAGTCCTGCAGAGTTTAGTTCCAACCCTAATCAAACACACCTGAACAAGCTTATCAATGTCTTTAGGATTTAGACATCAGTTTAGATTATCAGTGCTTAGGCTAAAATATGCAGGACTGCAGCTCCCTAGGACCGAACTTGCCTACCCCTGCCTTTTCCTGTCTCCATTTCTAAGTGCCTTGGGAAAGCATTGCTTGTAAGCTATATTTGAATTTATAGTTCATTACATTGATGCATATGCGTTATCATAGCTGCCAACTTCTGAGTTCAGCTTGGAGTGAGATTTTTTTTTTGAGGGGGGGGGGGTTGTGGTAATAATTTTTAAATCCTTAACCAATTGATAATAGTGTGGATTTGAGCTATTTCTGTATAAAATAGTTGGAAAAACTGCGTAAAAATGGATTACAATACAAATCTAATCATATTTTACAAATTAAATTAAAATAAAAGCTTTTACTGAGTTTAAATGACTGAAATTAGAGTCTTTATTATTATTTCATACACTTCTATTATGCTTTCCTTCTGATAAAAGTGCCAAAAAAGTTCTTAAAATCTAATGAATAGGCTACTGGTCTCTGTAAAATGTATAACTGCAGATAACAGCAGCTTTGATTCAGTTTATCCACTGAGAAAGAAAAGCATAAAGTGATGATTTGTGATTGATTGGTGATAGAGGGACTGTCACAATCAAATAAACCAAATGAGTAGTTTATATTAAACTAAAGCAACAGATAATGTGCATGTCAAGACCATATAATTATATTTCGTATATATTATGTTTATAGATGTCAAATATCAATTGACTTTTTTCTCTTTTATTAAAAACTGTCACAGCAAACATCACACAGGCTTGTACTGATTACAGGCATGCACACGCGGCTGAGGGTTGATTAAAATAGCTGTTTTCTGAGGGTATCTGTGTGCGTGGAATCCGGGCAGGTCTCTGCTTCTCACCCAGACCTTGACGCTTTGTGTGTTCGACTGGTGCGGCGCTGACTGATCGGCTTATGACATCAGAGTAACGCGAGAGCAAAGGTAAAGGCGGACCCTTTTGTAACATTTCGAATTGCTCTCGCGGTACTCTGATGTCCTCGCTGCCGAACTTCCTGCGCAGCACCACATAAAGTGAAATGCTCTTTGACTTTTTGCAGCAAAGTACCAGCAACATGAGAAGTGGTGGGACGCAAAAGACAGTGAAGGTACGCTTAAATATAAAAGTGTCAGTACTGCGAGCACTGGTTTAGCTACTTACATCGTGCGTTGCTCTTTCACCATCGCGCGTTGCTCTTTCACCATCGCGCAGCCGCGCACTCGCTCTGTAGTTTGTAGCTGGCGCTCCGGCATCTGTAAACAATAACTCCACCTTCTTTGATTTGATTGGCCTTCGCATGATTTTGACTTTGACGAGCGCTTTATGTTGATTGAGGCAGGCCAGATAGAGATAGCTAGGCGTTTTACAGTAAGTACAATTAGGTATATTAGGCAATTATTTCATGACTTTTATTAAACTCAATGGGAATGTCAATGGTGGGCACGAGCCTGCGTGAGAAAATGGATGTGTGGCGTGAGAGCGTGAGAATGGGGTCAATTGCGGGTGTCTCACGGTGAATGCGTGAGAGTTGGCAGCTATGCGTTATGTAAGACATCTTGTGATGTTACTTGAATATTTAATTGTTAACATGTCAAACTGCTATTGTATAATATTGTGAGCGCCAATAATTTGTTAGTTTAGCTGTTGAGCTGCACATACTATATTTAAAAGTCATTCACAGCTGTTTTCAGATTGTTTATGGTGAAATAAAATGGTTTTGACTGAAATTTCGACATTTGCGGCTGCCCTGAGAATTTTCGCGTGTTTGTGTTTCAGCTCAGACCTCTACAATGGGTTTAATGGTGCACTGGAACAATCCTTCCTAAAATGCATTAAACTTTCGTTTACAAAGACGTGAAACTCACCGAGTGGTCAGGGGTGTTCACTGGTATGCTCACACAAAAATCGCTGCAAACAACCCCAAATCAGAAAAAGTTGGGACACTGTAGAAATTGTGAGGAAAAAAAGGAATGGAATAATTTACATATCTCATAAACTTATATTTTATTCACAATAGAATTTAGATAACATATCAAATGTTGAAAGTGAGACATTTTGAAATTTTGTCATGCCAAATATTGGCTAATTTTGGATTTTATAAGAGCTACACATTCCAAAAAAAGTTGGGACAGGTAGCAATAAGAGGCCGGAAAAGTTAAATGTACATATAAGGAACAGCTGGAGGAGGACCAATGACCAAATTCTTGTCTAAAAAAGGCTTCTAGTTGTTCAACTGTCTTAGGTCTTCTTTGTCGCATCTTCCTCTTTATGATGCGCCGATTGTTTTCTGTGGGTGAACGATCTGGACTGCAGCCTGGCAATTTCAGTACTCAGATCCTTCTTCTAAGCAGTCTTGACGTTGTAATTAATGCAGAATGTAGTGTGGCATGGTCTTCCCTGAAAGAGACGACGTCTGAATGGGAGCATATCTTGCTCTTAAACTTGGATAAACCTTTCAGCATTGATGGTGCCTTTCCAGATGTGTAAGCTGCCCATGCCACACGCACTCATGCTAGTTGATGCAACCCCAAACCATCAGAGATGCAGGTTTCTGAAAGTGACAGCGGTATATGTTAATAAAAACAATATGCTACTTAATGTTATATTTATTTATTAAGAATTTAAGTTATCCCTGGTCACTTCTGATTGAAGGCAATCCTTTATTATTTAACTCCTCTGGAAAAGAGGCAAATTGTAATCTTGTTGTGAACCTCCTGTGAGTGTTTTATTGATCTCTATCTGGTAGTTGTGGCTGCTGTGACCATAGAATAATGCAGGGCGTGCAGCTGTGACACAAAAATGGCGGCGACAACACACCGGTCAAGTGGTCCGGATGAATTGGAAATTTATAAAACAGCAGCAACAAGGCCCCAAAGGGGCACAGCCTTCGACTACACCACCCCCAAATATACCAGGGGAACAGTCCAAAAGGACACAGGTTCGTTACCTAAGAGTGAGCAAGAGAAGAGGGCACGAGAATAGCAAAAAATACTTACTTTATACATAGCTAAAATTCTCCAAACATATAGGGCCCTATCTTGCACCCAGCGCAATTGACTTTGTCAGCGACGCATGCCTCATTCGTATTTTGCACCGGCGCACAGCGGGTATTTCCCTTCACAGACGCATGTCGGCAAACTAGGGAATGAACTTGCGCTCCCTGGGCGGTTCAGCGCAAAAAAAGAGGCGTGTTCCCGCGCAAACCATCCCTGATGCTATTTTGCAGTTTCAAAAAACAATTGCGCCACTGACCATAAAAAAAAGTTTAAAGTCAGTGGCGTGTTGCGCGTTGTTCATTATGCTTTTTTAAGGGCGCATGCTTGACCATAATGTATAGCGTGCACAACGCGCATACACTTTGCATCTAATCTACACAGATGCAACAGTTATTTTTGCAAATCATAAATTGTTATACTTTAAAAATATTAATACACGATCATAATGGTGAGCATTGTGGTGATAGTTTTTATTTATTGTGTGGCTGCGTTTAAAAATTATCATGCAAATAACGATTAAAATATTTTCATAAGTTTGTTGTGTGGCTGTATTACGTTTATTTTATGTAAATAATAATTAAAATGTTTTCATAAGAAACCTTAATGTATATGAACTTGATATGTAAGAGTACTTTGGGGTTGGACCTTGCTTGCGTTTCTTGGGTCCGATTTCAAAGCCCCCAAACCCTTTCAGCGGTGAGGGTGGACGCAGATGTGTGTAGAGGCAGATCCACCTCCCGTTACACGGCGTGCCCGATTTATGCTGGCAAGCTTGGGATTCCCCCGTCTCCTGACATCATTGTAGCACTTGGCGCAACGATGGGGATGCCAGCTGATGAGACTGTGGCTATTTCCTCTCACGCCTGTTTAACCTATGCTGATTTGGGCGGGTTTCTCCTATCCCCATACAAAACAACTTCTCTGTCTTTGACTGCTCTTACAAGAACATCTGTCTCCTCGGCTGTGAACCGCTCCTAGCGTACGCCTGGTAAATCCCTCATAATAATAGCAACCCGCCATGGAACTTGCGCCCTTGCGTTTAAAGGGAATGTTGGATAGCGTTCTGATTGGTTTATTTGACGTTACGCCCAAACCACACCTATGAATAATGAACCTACTTCAGACCTACCTCTTATTGATTTGCGCCCGGCGCAAGAGTTATTTCCCACCCGGGAAAATAGCAACAGCGCCCAAGATCCGCCCACAAACTCACTTGTGCATTGCGCTTCGCACTTGCGTTTCAGATCGTTAAAATAGGGCCCATAGTGTCTTCAGTCACTTCTAAAATATGGGCAAATACACATATAGCCAAAACACACCTTGCATTGACCGGGTCTCAGCTCAAGCAAGGGGAGATAACACAAACTCAGCTACACACACAAAATATCAACCAAAACCACTCACACACACAACAAACGTGTGGAAGGTATAAGGTAAATAAAACAAAACTTATCTTAAAGATAATAACAATATATATATATATATATATATATATATATATATATATATATATAAACTTGCCACTAGTACAAATAATACTGGTCAAATAATCATTAAACCCACACTAATACACGTGCATCAATGATGGTTTACAGATGAGATGCTATCAGTTAACGAGAGTTAGTGGACTTACTAATGCAGAGCTAATAGTGCACACTTTGACTCCAAACAGGACCAAAGTAAAACTAACCACATACAAAACAAAAAAAGAAACAAAACAAAATATACAAAAAGTGACAAACGATTACAAAAATACTATAGACAAAACCACCCATGTGTGAGCGCCTTTGTAATTTTTTTCCCTGGAACTAACGTTAATGTTCTAATGTTTTAATCTCGTTCTCTGATACGATTGTTTATGTGTTCTGCAAAAAACCTTTTCATTTTTAAACCAATGTTGCTGGAAAACGAGTCAATTAGAACATGACAATTAGCCTGTTTATGGTGTTTGTTTGACTACAGTGCTGACATGGTAGCCAACTAAAAACCTATATTTATACATTTGAGAGATTCATGCAAACTTCATAACCTTAAATTAAAGATTTTGAGAAATGCATAAATTCTTTTACAATGACTTCTCAGATACATTTCATTAAAAAATGTATTAACAAACTTAAAGTAAGCAGGTCTTAAGACAAAAAAAACATTAAACAAGTATCAAAAGTAAATACAACAAATGAAATATAATCGGTAATAGATGTAATAAGCAGATTGATTAAAAAAATACTATGGGAAAACAGTTACAGGATATGTAGAGCATCAAGGATGTATATGATTGATGCTCACCTGTTTCTCTCAAAAGCATTTTGGCAATGTCCCTGCGCATCAACACAATGCCTTCATTTACAGAAAATGTAAATTTGTCTTCCATCAGAAGGACCTCTGCTAGCTGATGTAAACATACCTTCTTATTCCTTCTTAAATAAGTTTTTGATGCAAGGTCTTTGATACAATTATATCATGATTTTAAAAGAGATTAAACTGTGCATGCCTACTTTGCAAACAAAATGCACCACAGGATGTAGAGTCTTGCTGGATATGATGCACAATTGTGTGACATTCCCACTCTGAAATGTCCAGACCTCTCTGTTTCAGCAAAGACCTATTAAATAGAAAATTCACCTGTCAGTAGTTATAATTTGCTTAGTCTTGACACAGTTTAAATACTTGCCTCGTCACATCCTTGCAATGGTTAACTGCAGCATGTGTGTGTCACGGTATGTATACACCGAAAAAAGGAAAACTAAAGGAGAACCCAAACGCAGACGCGATATACAAAAATAAACTATTTTATTAATACAAAACCGAAACACCCACGTGGGGGTTAAACAGATGATGAAACTAAAGACTGTGGTCTAACACAAACCAAAACACGGGAACAACAGGAACAGCTCTTCAACACGAAATACATGAACACAGAGCTAAACAACTTTGACAACGCACGCGCACACGACAGAGAACGAGAGGGCATTAAAAAGACACCACGTCAATGGGGAACAGGTGAACATAATTAATGACGTAAGACACGAGTACATTAGGGAGTAGGGTGAAAGTGACAAGACACTGGGAACACGTGACACACATACATGATGTGAAAAACACGTGTCCCCACAAAAACCACAATGCTGCCATGGCCCTGCCCTCAGAAGTCAGACCTGAATCAAACAGCAAGGTCTGGCAAGACCATGACAGCCACAAGACACTGGGAACACGTGGAAGCCACACACACACACACAATATGACTCCACATGTCCCCACACAGAACATAGTACTGTCATGGACTTGCCAAATGTACTCAGACCTTAATTAGTACAAAAGGTCTGGCAAGCCCATGACAGTGTGGCACCAAAGGGTCAATATATACAGCCTTTCCCTCTTCCAGATACATTGCCTTAAGAAAGTATATTATCAAAATAAAGATAATTGGCCAATTATGTTTGAACATTATTATTTATGTTGGTCGTGATGTATAACTACAAAAACTTACTATGAATGTCCAATGGTTGCTGGAACAAACTGCCCGTAAAAGAACATCATGACTTGATGGATCGAGCTAAATCAACAAGTGCAAAATAAAAATAAAAATGAACAAAGCTGTACTTATATTCAGGATCCTTGTGAGTGTGCCTTAAAAATAATAATTACCCTGTTTAAGCCTATTTGGCTTCCAGATCAGCTCATTTGAAAGGAATCGCTTACATATCCCTTGCTTTCTTCAGACTTAGATTTAATTGTTCCCAAAGATTGTAAAGAAATGCATTCATAATCTACTCACAAAAACAAAGAATTGAAATCGGATTTATAGGATCTCTTTGCCTGGTGCTAGACCCATCAGGTTTTTAGAATAAAGTTTATAGGGGCCCATTTTACTCTAAAAAATACTTTGTTTTTGCCATCCCATCATTTATCACTATAGAAAGAAACAGAGTTACAAAATAAATAAAAAAATGAGTCCCATTAAGTTTTAATATGATCACTTTGGTGTTTACCTTGGTCTTCTATCAGATTCTTGTGAGAGGAAAGGATGCTGGATAATCTGGATCCATTTTCCCTCCTTTTCTGCTCTCTTGCCTCACATTCCTTGCCAAAATCTTATCCCCAACTGCAAAGTTGTCCTCATGCCCTTTCTCCATTTTTCTTTTGTGGAGTTTGTCATGGCTTTTTGCTATATTTAATTTACCAGCTTCCACGGTATCCCAGGTCCTGTGCACATTGCTCATTTGCAACCATGGCCTCAACTTTTTGGTGAGCGACCCAAGTAAAAAATAAATCACATTCATGATTGATTTTTATACACCCTTTACTTTAAATTTCCTACATAAACATGACCCACTTACTAACCTTTTGGAACCTCACCTGGAAACCTTGCCTCTCTTGAAATATCAGGTAGTATAGGGAAAACTTTGTTGTCATTAGTTTTTTTTGTTTCAGAGTGCAAACAATATTGCATTTAGATGCATGTCCAGTGAAGAAACCTTTTCACCAGCCATTTTTGTCAGGCTTCTTAACCAATTAAAAATCTAAGTTAATTAAATTCAGTGCCATGTTAAAGACCAAATTTGGGTTTGTTTATATAAAATGTACATTTTAATTGTGCCATTCATTTTTTCAACAAGGCAATTTGTCTGTGCATAATAGTGAGAACACAGACTCCTGGTGTTCCCACTTTAGTCACAGACACTAAAGTTGACCTATGATAAATGAACTTATTTTAAATTATGTTGTACTAACCTTGTTGACAAACTCCCTTCCCTGACCTGTTAAAATTCTTTGAGGTGCTCCAAATTTATTAAAGAAATCTGTTATACTAAATGCTACTTCAATAATGATTTGCAGGCATGGAATGACGATGTAAGTCATAACAACTGCTAACGACATTAAATAACATAATTCAGCAGATATAAGCAGATATAGCATGATATAAAGAGGCACGTTCTGTGAAATTGGTAAAATCTGGCAAAAATTGTGATACTTTCAGCATCTGAATGCCACACTGCTTGCATAAAAATAAATGAGGAATAAGCTTTTCCTATTTTAGATGTTTTAAAAGGAAGTCGTGGTGTCCATATTCACAAGATGCCAAATTATGAAGTCAATATACTATTAATATATTTTAGAATGTTGTAAAGATATATTTATAAGAATGTATCACAAGTGTGCATATTTTCTGCTAATGTCAATGATAAAGTTGTTGTCATGGGGCATAAAGAAAATGACACTATGGAAGTGTTATGACGTCGGTTTGATCGGCTGCTCTGTTTCTGTGTTTTCATTGTGTTTATGTTTTACAGCTTTGCTCATGCCCATCTGTTACCCGGGTGCTTCATCTTTGTGATTTCCTACACCTGCGCCCCTCACCTGTTTCTCATTTCATCCCTCGTTTGGTTTGCCATATTAGTGCCCTTAGCCTTTTGTTCCCTGCAAGTTAGTCATTGTATGTGCCTTGCCTATATTCCGGTCTTGTCTTGTCTAGTAGTGATGGGCAGTCCGGCTCTTTTCATAGATTCGGCTCTTCTGGCTCGGCTCCCTTAGAAGAGCCGGCTCCCCTGCCTGCGTCTGAAGATTCGGCTCTGCTCGTTCGCTACAAAGAATCAGCTCTTAGAGCCGGCGTTCGCGAACGACCCATCACTATTGTCTAGTCGGTCTAGTTACCCAGTTTTTTGAAAGCTCAAGTTTATTCGTTTACTTTGTTATTTTCATTAGCTTCAAGTTTAGACATTTCTTAGTTATTTTCCGTATTTTACCTGTGCTCTCTGTTGTTCACCATCTGCCAGGTCTCCCACTGCCCTGCCGCCTTTTGAGGATTTGTCATCTCTCTTACTGCCACAGCTCCGGCTGCCAGAAGCGCTGTCCAGCGTACCCACACGGGGTCTTCAACCGCGGTCCAGCTCATCTGGTTAAATTCTCCGCGGCATTTCAGTTATTTCACCCTGTCATCGCGCAGTGGATTCTTCACCCTGTAATCATACCGTGGATTTGTCCCCCTGTCTCCAAGCGGCGGCTTTCTCAGCTGGCCATTGCACAGCGGATCTTTCTCTCTATGACATTTTCCTTTTTATTCACCCAAGCCAGGGGCGATTCTAGGATTCTCATTTTAGGGGGGCTCAGCCCCCAGTAAGGGTATGATTAAAAAAATATTATTTAACTATAGGTTGTATACTACTAACCTTATTGCAATCCACTATTCCATTAAATTCCCTGTGTGTCATATATGGGACTAGAACATTTTCATTTGGGAATGGAGATTTTTTTACAATGAAGACTTCCTGATTCATTATTCACTGGGCAAATACACATACACATTTCCAGTACAAACACATCATTTTACTGTTTGCATTTCTATGCTCACATAGAAACCTTAGCCAAGGATTTTTTTGACAAAATAAACTTTTAACCAGAAAAAAAAGATAAATGTGTGTGTTAACATAAATGTGAACATAAACCAGATTTGCTAATCTTATAGGTTAATATTATTAGTTGATAGCCACTGTGTTAATCTGGGAATTATACAGATCTAAAATATAGAAAAGGGGACTGACCAACAAGTGATCTACCTTAATACTGAGTTGTCAAGATGCAGTATGATGTGGTTTTCAGGACAGGGTTTAGATTAAGCCAGGACAAGGCCTTAGTTATATTAGGATGTTTATGTAGTTTTCACAAGCATACCTTACAAAAATAGTACAGGTGTGCATCTTGAGACAAAACAATGTGACTGATGTATTTTAAGATATGTTAGTGCAAGCTACTTTTAGTTAAGAACTAAAACTCAAACAGGCATTTTAGTCTTGAACTAGACTTAAGCCCTGTCCGGGAAACAGCCCCTATGTCTATACTGTAGGTCAGGGGTCTCCAACCTTTTTATAAGCAAGGGCTACCACAATGGATAAAACAATCTGGATGGGTACTTACTACTTTCTGATATAGTTCAATCAAAACTTTTTTCTTTTACTTGTTGTTTTATTTTATTTTACTCGTTGATACGTTTTAGTATTGTTTAAAATGTTAAGATAGGTAAACCAAGCCAAGCTAATATTAAAAATACCACATTGAACCTTCAAAAACTTAAAAGGAATACACAATGTATACTACCATACCAAAGACAAATACACAGGTGCCTTACACTTTTTAAAAGGAAGGAGTTCAAATGTTGAAATATTAATATTTTAAATGAAATGAAACAAACATATTTAATAAGCTATACTTTACTTATATTATTACATT
This sequence comes from Paramisgurnus dabryanus, assembly GCF_030506205.2. Classification (NCBI taxonomy): domain Eukaryota; kingdom Metazoa; phylum Chordata; class Actinopteri; order Cypriniformes; family Cobitidae; genus Paramisgurnus; species Paramisgurnus dabryanus. The sequence goes on along the minus strand of NC_133358.1, from coordinate 6,241,583 downwards.
TAAAAAAAGTTATTTTACTGCAAATATAAGGTGAAATGCCCATTAAAAGCTCGATTTGCACATTTGATCCCGTTTTTCCACAAAAAAAAAACAAGTTTTATAAAAGGATACACTTCACAATCACCTGGTGTTTCGCTGCATGAAATGATCTGCCTGATGCATTCAGAACAACAACTGTACATAAAGCAATGCATCACGCCAGCACCTGACTTAAAAACCTGTAACGTTAATAGATGCGTGCTTTTAATGGTAACTTGACTGACCTGCTCCCTTCTTGGCGAATATTTCTGTGATTGATTTTGCAGCATCTCGCTGCCTCTGTCTCTCTCTGCGTCTCCTTTGCGCTGCATATTTGTTAGATAAAGCCAAAAAGGCAGCCGACGTTAGGTCATGTGGTGGCATTTTCGCACCGCGTTTGACTGATCGTAGGTCCGTCATTCATTCATATCATATTATTTCACATGTCAACCTGAGCTGACTGCACAGCAGGTTAGAACAGCCGCCAGGTCAAGATGGCCAGTCCGCCCTGCTGCACACACCTACTGATGTTCGCTCTGCTCGGCCCCCCTGCGGATTGAAAAACGCGCTGAATCCATGCTGACTCAGATCAGGGGAGGAGCCGAAACTTGACGCAGCATGCCGCCTTTTCTAAAGAGTTTTTATAGGGGACTGAAGCGATCACAAATTAATGAATCAAATATTTTTTAGGGGGGCTGGACAGAATTTTAGGGGGGCTGAAGCCCCCCTAAAATGAGCCTAGTGACGCCCCTGACCCAAGCTCTGCCTTGTGGATACTGACTTTCATCTTTAATAAATTGTTTTTCTGCAAGTGGATCCTGTTTCTGTCTCCTTCTCTGCCCTGACAGGAAGCTGGACATTTTTTTTCAAAATTCAATGACTGTAACAAATACATAAAATGACAGAAGACAACTTTGTGACTAGCACAAAGCTTTAGTAAGACAGTATATGAGTGAGTAAAATAGAATGAAAATTGTATTAACTTTTTTTATTAACAACTTAATAATTATGAAAATATAGAGTACTGCAAATTTAGATGTTTCAATCTTCTACAGTTTAGCTTTGCCTGTGCAGCGCGTATATTGTGAATTGGTGAGTTTGACAGGATTTATTTTTCGTCACGACACCATGATACGCTTTTCCTGTATTTTATGTACACAAAAAAATTAGTGAGCACTGATTTAGAGCATCAGCTACATCATCATTATTTATTTCAGACACATTGGTCCATATCAAAAACTACGAAAAGAAAAAAAAAGAAAAGAAATATAGACAAACTTTACATACAATAGCCCATTTATAAGATATATTTCACTCTAGTGTTTCCATAACCAAGAAAAATACCTTGTCTCAATGTTAGATCATTTAAGCCAGGCCATTATTTCTGCCTGGGTTTGTCCTACCCAATTTCAAAAGCTTCTCATACCCACATGCAGAGGTGCACATACAAAAGTTTGGTATCATTTTACAGGAAACCCTTTGAAATTACATAAAACACTGTTAAAAGTGCTCAACATGGTTGTATGTGTTGTCAGTCCTCTAATAAACACAAAAATAAATAGGCGCTTTTTGATGTTTTTTTTCTAAAGTCTGTATTTAAAAGTGTATAACTCTGGACCTGAATGGTAACGAAACCTGCAGACAGTTTTGTTTGATTCCAGCAATTGCCAGCTTACAGAGGAAAAAGGATTTTTTTCTCTATGATAATAAATGCAAAAGTTATTTTACTCCAACTGATGGGAGGAATAATACGCTTTTTGTATAAAATTTCTGCCTAAAAACATTTGAAATGCTCCCATACCCACATACAGTGGAATAAATGCAATATCTTTATATCATTTTGCAGAAAACCCTTTGAAGTTACATAAAAAGCTGCTGTTTGTGACAAATTTGGTTATTTATGTTGTTTTTCATATGATGAAACACCAAATTTTCTTTTTTATGTTGTAAATACTGTCTTTGATAGTGTATAACTCTGGTTCTGAGTGATCTAGCAGACTGCAGACAGTTCTGGTTGTTACCAGAAGCAAAAAGTAAACACCCAAAAAAAGAATGAACTCTTTAGCATGTCGCATTCAAAAGATATTCTTATTTTACTGAAGGGTGCGAAAATACATTTTTCATATAAATATTATTTTTTTGTTTTGCACATATAATAAATAGCAAGGGATTAATTATGCACACAACCAAAGAAAATGCTGTGAATGGACTCATTGTTTAGAGTAGGACCTAAAATAAAAGATGGTGTATCATTTGTGGCTATATGTGCTATCTGAGGCAGTCCACACTCAAGTTCGGATATGTGTTAATAATAGAGCAAAAATAACGATGTAGCCTTATTCCTGAGAATGAGAGCTTTCATTTGATATAAGACTTACCCATGTTTGTCATACTTGAAAAATATGAAATAAGTGAATATTAAATCATATAATAAATTGTCGGGGGTGATAGTGTTAATTAAGTGTAAATAACTTTCTTACAGTAAAACATATCTCAAAGTGATGCATATCTGCAGAAAGTAGAGAGTCTAAGCTTTCAAACAGTATCTCATATGTGGTACTGGGTTCATGACAGACCATTAAAAATTAAAGGAATATTTTATATTAAGTCAAAATAAGATAATTCTGGACCCGGTACAGGGTCCACAGAGTCAAACAAGTTAAAGTTCTAAAATTATTTGGCTGACACAAGATTCTATTTGTAACTCCTTAACAGCATACAAGGTAGGGATATTGTTAGATACAAATATTTCACTAAATTTGTCCACTTTGTGAGATTAAGTAGAATTATTAATGTATCATTAAATGCTACCTGGAGTGTTCTCATTTTTGCTTTACTATACTTACTATACTGCGATTCCTCTGGAAACTGATGAGAGTTGTGTAGTAAAAAAGGAGATACCAACATCCTTTCAGAGAGCCGGAGGGATCCTTATTCCCAAGAAAAAGGTCTCTGCAGACATTGGGCAGTTCCGACAGATCAGCCTTTTAAATGTGGAGGGAAAATCTTCTTCAGCGTGGTCACTCACAGGCTGGCAGGATACCTGCAAAGAAACAACTTGATTGACACGTCAATCCAGAAAGCAGGCATCTCAGGCTTCTCCGGTTATGTAGAACACGCTAGTGTCATCTGGGATCAGATCCAGGTCACCAAAAAGAAAGGAACAGATCTTCATGTGGTGTTCCTGGATCTCGCAAATGCCCCACAACCTGCTGTGGACATCCTTTGACTACTTTAGAGAAAGTCCAGAAGTATTTCCATCATCAATGAGAAGCTGTTAGACCACAAGCTTTCACATTGGCAATGAACCCATCCCAACTGTTTCGAGAAGCCAGTGAAGAGCCTAGGTTGTTGGAATGATGCCTACCTTAAAGACAAAGACCAGGTAGAGCAGCTTAGGAGGGAGGTAGTCAGTGGCCTTGAGAACATTGACAGAACTTTGTTTCCGGGCAAGCTGAAGCTCTGGTGCATGCAGTATGGACTACTTCCACGTCTCCTGTGGCCACTAACCCTGTATGAAGTCCCACTCTCAAAGGTGGAAAAGCTGGAGAGATTGGTCAGCTCATATGTAAGGAAGTGGCTTGGCTTTCCCAGGTGCCTCAGCAGTATAGGACTTTTTGGCAAAAGGGATGCAACACCTGCCCAACCATTACCGGTCCGGTAGAGGAGTACAAGTGTGCCAAAGTCAAACTGGAGATGATGCTACTGGATTCAAGCGATCCATTTGTAGCCCAAGCTGTCCCTATCTTGGCCACCAGAAGAAAGTGGACCCCGTTGGCTGCAACTGCACAGGCAAAGCAAGGGCAGTTGATGGCATGGGAAGGAGTGGAGAAGAAGAAGGTCTACTGGAAAGAGCTATGGGAGATGGAGACAAGGGCAAGCTTTACTGTCAGGGCTGCCTATGATGTCCTGCCTTCTCCCACAAACCTAAGCCAATGGTATGCCGAGGACCCCGCGTGCCCTCTATGCCAAAGTCTAGCAACACTGAAGCACATCTTAGTGCGATGCAAGATCAGCCTCACCCAAGGCCTGAAGTTGCTGAAGTGACTTGCTGCAGTGTTGGAAAGTCGATGGACAAGTGTAAATGCCATTCTTCCCCCATCATCCCAGTGGCGGCCAACTTCATTTGTTGGTCAAGCCACCCTCACCACCATAAAATCAGACTCTGGTCAACTAGGCAGAGTACAGGACTGGAAGTTGTTGGCAGACTTGAACAAGAGACTCTGCATCCCAGCTGAAACTGCAGCCGCCAACCTGCGACCAGACCTTGTTCTGTGGTCAGTCTCACTCAAGCTTGTCTACATCATAAGCTCACCATGCCTAGGGAGGGTGCATTGGAGGAGGCATATGAACGAAAAAGCTGAGGTACGTTGAACTTGCAACCGATGCATAACAACAAAGGCTGGAATGTGAAGGTACGCCCAGTGGAGGTAGGTTGCAGAGGGTTTGTAGCCACCTAAACATCCATGCTACTCCGGGAGATGGGAGTGCCAGGAAAGGCCCACCGGCAGGCAGTCAAAGACCTTTCCGCGGCTGCGGGTGGGTGAAGAGAAAAGACTCCGCCTGGGTCTTCAAGTGAGTTGATGGCACCTAGAGAGTGAACCTGGGACGCTGGGATTCACTGCTGAACCCTCTGGAGGTGTCATGGGCCTATCAGGAAACACCCAGGAAGGAGGGCGCCCACTTGACAACCAAAAGGGTGCCATCACTCACTTGACCATCCCATGGAGTCGCAACGATGCCTCAGGTATGTATTAAGAGATATCAACATTAAGTCCTATACAATAGACCGGTGTTGTTGGGTAATTGTGATAGTTTGCCACCGTTTACCACTGAACCTGCATTAACGATGACAGTGGGGCCTCTGGCCTAAGTCAAACGGGTTGGCACATATGTTCGGGTTGGGGTGAGATATTGCCTTTTTCTTGTGGTCTTGTGTGTTGCGGCAAATAGTATGCCATACAGAACCATTTGCCACTGAACCTGCATTAACGACAACAGTGGGGCTTCTGGCCTTAGTCAAACAGGATTGTGGCGTTAGAGTCTGAGGTTAGGTCATGTCAAGGGTTTATGCACTGAGTTAAGGGAAAGGAGCAACATCAGGAGATGGAAGGGCTGATGAGTAGTTTGGCAGAAGGTCACTCAATTAACTATCCCACAGAGTCTCATCAGTGCCTCATGGATGCATTAAGTGATATCAGGTGTGTTCGACATCGGCTGTGGCTGGATGTAACCGATCGGCGAGATTAGCCGCGTGCAGGCGGGGAGGAGCTGAAAACGGAGACGTGAAGTCGGACGCGCTGTGGTTCCCGTAGTTTGCTGCATTTACGTCAGGCATGGCTGATCACGTGCCGTTTGCTTGCTTAATCGCATTAAACATGATTTGTAAGATGTAAACTACATAAAAAGTGAATTATACTGTTTTGAATGTCCGTGTATGAGCATGAGTGGAACTGAAGAGGCTTACAGCATCTGTTTTTACAAGAATAAAGTTTAACAGAAGCATAAATTATTTAAATACCAATGTAGTGGGGTCTACGTTTTTGTATCCATTTTATTTTGATGAAGATGACACAATATAACATCGCGACTACATGAAAAGAGCTTTAACTGTTAAAAAAAATACAGATTTGTGAGCATTTGTGGAACTGAGGGCGTGAAAATACACACGAAACACACGTGATTGTTGTCATGTGGTGAATCCGACCAATCTTGAAACAGCTGTGTCGTCATTACAGCCCGTGCAGCTCCTCTTCGGGAACTGCGCTGGCTAACTCAGGCGGCTGATCTCGAACCGCTCTTGCGGTACTTAAAAACCATATGACACAGTCACGTGCCTGCAGCGCCAGCTTAAGTCGGACAGAAATACTAACCGGAATGCACTGCTTCAAGTCAGCCGCCGATCGGTCTGCGCAGCGCCGCATGAAGTCGAACACACCTATTGTCACAGGGTGACTATTATAGGGCGGAACCAAAAGCGGCGAAGATTGGTTCAGCCCGAAGATGGTTTCCGCCCATGCTGAACAGTGAAAACACCAGTACTTCCTGGTTGCTGTGACAACATAATTGGGGCTGATAAGCAACAGGTGAGGAGGATGAATGTTGGCAATGCGTGATTGGAAGAGGTAATGAAGATGGGCAATATAAATAGACCTGCAGCAACACAAAGAGAAGGATTTGGATTTCCGGGGCGAGTGCCGCTCCACCAAGGGCGGACCACAACCCACACTTCCTGAGAAGAGCCTAGAGCGCCGTTGATCCGGGGATCGCTTGGAAAGCGAGCGGAAAGAGTGCGGGGCCGAGAGAGGCGAAGGAAAGGAGTTTGGCTGTATAGTACAGGAGCAGCGGTTGCTGTAGTGTTGTGTTGTCGTGTGGCCACGGAAACTGACCCGTTGGAGAGAGAGTGGAGGCCTGGGTAGAATCTTCATAGAAGGAGCAGAGTTCGCTACTGACTGAGTGAAGGATGTATCAAGGATACAAGCGACTGAGTTGAGTACGTAACGAATACTTACCGTTGGGATGTGGATGTGTTGTCATGTGTTGACGTTGTTGGAGCAGCCACGTTGAAGAGTCTTCACTAAAGGCTTTGTTGAGGATGAGTTACAGCGGTGGGTAAGCTAAACGGGAAAGCTGAACAGCAGAGTGTCATCTATAGTGTGAGTACCCAGTTGTTGTTTCTGAAGTATTAAGGAGATTTCTTTACCTGACGTGTGTTGTGAGTTTACTACTCAGTGAGCGGACCCACTGTGGAGAGAAGCGTGGGTGAGCCGGGAAATAGTACTGGAAGGCCACCGTGTCGTGAAGTACTGGTAAATGCACGTGAGTAACATCGTACATTATAGCCAGTGATACTGAAGAGGGTATATTACCTGACGTGTGTTGTGGAGTTTAGCACACAGATTTGCGGCCCCACTGTGGAGAGAAGCGTGGGCGAGCCGAGGAGTATAATCAGGAATAAGCGCAGGAGGTCCGGCGTTCACCCTTTAAGCACTCCCCCACCCCCCGCTAAGAACAATGCCCAGCCAGCCACATGACGAGCCCGGGTTGAGTTTTGGCTCCGTCCTTAGTCACGAAAAGTGTGAGGAGTGCCGTGGGTGAGTCATTGCCTTCATTGTGTGTGTGTGTACACTTAAGCTTGCAGAGGAGTGCTGTGCTTGTGTCGACAGGAGCCACTAAGAACCAGAGGAGTCGTGAAGAGAGTACAGCCCGTTGAGGCTAGAGGAGCGTGGGTTTAAGGCAGTTATATATTGGATCTCCTGAGTGTGAAGTGACGGATCCTTTCTGGCTCCAAACCCGAAAAAGAAAGAAGTCTCAGTCCCCTGTGTAAACTCTTACCTCTGCTTACAGCTCCAAACCTGAGGAAGAAAGTAAAGTCTCAGTCATCTGTGTAAACTCTTACCTCTGCTTACAGCTCCAAACCCGAGGAAGAAAGTAAAGTCTCAGTCACCTGTGTAAACTCTTACCTCTGCTTACAGCTCCAAACCTGAGGAAGAAAGTAAAGTCTCAGTAACCTGTGTAAACTCTTACCTCCGCTTACAACCCCGACCGCTGAGGATCCAAATGCCCCCCCCCCCTGCTATGGAGGCCCGAGGACAGAGCTGTGTTCATTTTAAGTATTTAATCCCCCCTAATTAAATTTTTAATTGTTAATAAAAGCTGTTAAATTTTCATTCTTTATCTGTCTGTTAATTGGGGTGTTTTGGGACCTCCTCGGGGTGGAAATAGGAGGAGCGTGACCCGCGACAGGGGCGGTCCGCTTCTCCGGCCTGTGACAATAACAACATCAAGTCCTGTACAACAGATCACAACAATGAACACATTTTAACACAGTGTTGTTAATTTACATCACCTGAACACATGTAAACATGCTTGCTTGTCCATACAGATTACAGCATTGATGCTGCATATGATAACTCAAGTAATATCCAATAATATGACTCAAGTATTTTTTTATCACATTTAGTACCTGATCACCCAAACAGAATAAAGGAAAATATTCCTAGTATTGTTGCAAACATACAGCAAGAGTGTATGTGAGATTACCATTTAGCAAAGAAACTTCCTTGTATGCCTTCATTTTAATCTATTACAAAGAACAAACATATTTTCTTTTGCAAGGTTAGATTTTATCAGCACCCAGCTGCCTTCAATTGCCTGAATCACCTGTATGAAACACAAACAAGAGGGTAATGATTATCAGACAGTTATAGAATAAAGTCAACTTGATATTGACATGTCAAGATAGTGACTATTTTAGAGTTACATCTTCACTATACATCCAGGGTACAGCATGTGGAAGCAATTTCGCAGAGGAGTAAAATTGTCCTATATGATGTTAAACAAAGTAACATAAGCAGGCACACATATAAAGTTTGACGGACAGGGTAACACGCTGCTAAACACACATACCTGAAGAAACCATGAATGGGGCCCCATGAGAGGGCGGAGCACAGTATGTCATAAAACATTGTTTATTGTATCACACTCACATAATACACTGTTTGGCTTTTAACTTAAGGTTTAGGATTGGGCATCACTTGGTTTAAATGTAGCTATTTCTGTTGCTCACATTTGGATTAAACACCAGGGACGTGCACAGGAATTTTTAGGGGCAGTTGCTCTGACCTAAATAAAGGGCACCCCCCCCCTAAATATTTTTTTAAACACGGCCTATATGAAGGATTGAGAATAACAGGGTCTTTATTAAAATCAGCAAACATGTTTGCCTAATGCCTACCAAAAAAATTGTAGCCTAGGCTGCTTGTCTGCAAGCTGTAGCTAGCTGCTATCTGTCTGATTATTTAGGCTTAAACGTGGCACACTCAGCCTAGATTCATGAAGATTTTAACAGAGGTGGAAAGAGTAGCCAAAAACTAGTAACTAAATAAATAATTACTCAAGTAGAAGTAAAAAGTATGCAATGAAAATAATACTCAAGTAGCGAGTTACTAGTTACTGATGAAAAAATAAATCTAGATATACACGCGCAAACACACACACACACACACACACACACACACACACACACACACACACACACACACACACACACACACACACACACACACACACACACACACACACACACACACACACACACACACACACAATACAGTGCCCTCCATAAGTATCAGAACTGTAAAGACAAGATGTTTCTGTTTGCTGTGGAGACCAGAAATTGGTAAGATAAATATCAGTATGTCAGAAGTTTAGAATGTCACATTTTATTAACATTTGTTTATGTTTCAACACATACATTCTTTAACAACAAAGAACAACAGCATTAAATGCTGACTTATGTTGTTGTACACAAATGCACATAAGTGAATCAAACTGATCCTACACATTTTATGCTTTTCATGTGTAAACAATCAGGACACAGCTCAGTGACCATTAAAAAATAATGATGTGACAGATTCTGTACTTTTGTCTCATGTTCATCTTTTAATGTTTAGACATTTCTTGACTCCACAACAAACAGAAGAATGCTTATGAAGGGCACTTCTACAGTATGTGTAAAACTGCAACATACACAAACAGTACAGAAAAAAGAATACAAACACAGAATAGACAAGCATTTCAAATTAACAAATTAACTCTAGTCTCAATGTTGATGTAACTTACATCTGAAATATCAGACAAGTAAGCTGACAACAGTTTTGCATATGTATAAAGTTAGAAATCTCCTAAGATGGTCTGAGGACATTGACAGTTTACACTCATATAAAAATGATTTTAGACAAAACTCATGTTTTCTTACGTTGTCATGTCACGTGTGTTTTGTGAGAATCACTTACATCATACAGTACAGTATACAGCGAATCAGATGTCAATCATCGATGGATTTTCTTCAATCTGTGCTACAATGCTTCTGGAGGTTGCACGCGTGTCTGACGACGAACAGGTCGCGTGGGTACATGTGTGAAGTTTTGCTTTTAGTTAAAAGATTGGTAAATTCATTTCCACGTCACCCAAAAATGATTATATTCTGCGTGTTTCTACATAGGTTACGAGTAAAACAGCTTCGGACGATTCCGTTTTTGCAGCGATCTGAACAATTCATTCAAACTGATTCGCGAACCAATTTAAACGTTTGGCCCATTCGCTTTGTAAAGAATCGATTCAAAAGACTCGTTTATTTGCAAAACTTTGTAAGGAATCGACTCAAACGAGTCATTAATTCGCGAATGCACCAGAAACACAAGATAGCAATTTAAAAATAAAATACAAATTTCGTAATTAATTAAAATACAGTAACGAAGGAACGCTGCATAGTGTAAACGAAGTAAAAGTAAAAAAAAAATTTCCACCTCGGAAGGGCAACTTGAGTCGAGAAGGGCATATGGGCAGTTGCCCGGGCAACCTGAGCAACCCCCCTGTGCACGTCCCTGTTAAACACTATATATGTTTTTGTTTTGTGCGTGTACTGTATATATTACTCCATCTGTTGAAGTTTATTATTGGATTAGCACTTTTTGGTAACATTTAATGGATTTCATTGTCTCTCAAAGGTACATTTGTAAAACAGTTTGTGAATTAGCATGCTGTGTATAGATCATGTAGATTAAACACTAACAATATATTTAAACTAAAATGTAATGGATTTCATTGTCTCTCAAAGGTACATTTGTAAAACAGTTTGTGAATTAGCATGCTGTTATTATAAAAATCAAAATAAATAGGAGGGAAGTTGACTTATCCACCTATGTCAATTTGCAAAGGACTACACTATTTAAGGAGCAATTAATTTCTAATTAAACGCATAATGGGTAACACTTTAGAATACTGTATCTTACTTACTACATAACTTATAAGGAATTACTGCAGAATTAATCATTAGTTCTTCATTAACACTCAAGTCACTACTATTAACTACTAAGGAATATGTGTTAACTAATCGGTATGTCATAGTGTTTTTTAAATTGTGTTAAGTAACTATTAGTTAATCAGTAACTAATCAATTCAGTCATGACTCCTGAAGAACTACGATGAATTAACTGCTAATTCAGCTTCAGGAGGAATAACTATTAAGTAACTATTAATGAACTCTGATGCTCAGTATCAGGTTATGTTCTTTACTACTAATGTTAGTTGATTTACTTAGAGTTATACCTATACTGATATATAAATATATATATCAGTTGCACCACTACTGTAGGTGTGTCCACGCTACAATGTTGCATGTCTTGCATCACATTAAGGTTAAATATTTGAGCCCACACATTTATTATCTGTGAGTTTTTAATATCTCCCGTTTTGTAAGAGAATAGGGACTGGGGGTTTCCAACTGTTAGCGGAGAGGTGCATCGCTCTCGCATTTTAACAATGCACTGTCAAAACTTAAACTAATCACTGTAGACACCACATTAATGAACCGTAAAAGTAGAAGAAAGTTGAGTCTCAAAGCTGCAATAAATAATTATTCATTTAACGTTATGTTTTTTAAACGAATTGTGAATTCCTCTTGTTTTTCCTCGTGATCGACCATTTCCGTGGATGGCGCTTGAGTGTTCGTTTTTTTTTATTAAAGTGTTGTCTGCACTTCAACCAGAAAATCAGGATGGAGCTGTGACCTGCCAACGGGGCCGGAGTGGGGCCACTTTTCAGCCCGGGAGTTTCAGGCCCAAGACCGGCCCACTTTTTCCATATTGTTATTCCAAATTAGCACTTTTTTTCAAATTGGTTAAATAAAGCAACAGCTCAGCTCATAGTTTTTATTAATATCATGGTTCAACAAATAAGTTAAAAGTTATATAATATTTCACTTAAGATAAGAAGTTAACAAAAATATTCCTCTACACTCTAAAAAAGGCTGTGTTATTTTTGACCCATAATGGGTAAATATTGGACAGAACACGCTGCTGGGTTAAAAATAACCCAATGTTGGGTTGTTGTTATGCAACCATTATAATAACCCAACAGGTGGGTTAAAACAACCCAGCACTGGGTCAATTTTAACCCAGCAGCGTGTTCTGTCCAATATATAAAATATATAAATAACCCAGAGTGTATTCCATAAGGAAAGGTTGATAAATTATTAGCATTGCTAATGCTATGAGGCCGATGATTAATGCCAATAGAAATATAAAAGTCCTAATTAAAAAAGAATAGCATAACAAGTGATTTCTTAGCTTTTTTAGGCTGGTCATTTTTGACTGGGAAAACAAAAGGTGTTATAGGGTTCCGAACACAACCTGAGGGTTAAATAACTTTAATTCATATTGTTTACTCATGGCATCCTCATTTTCAGCGGGGGACTGGCTTATATGCTGCTCAGAAGCTGCTTTCATAATATTTGCAAAGTCTATGAATCGCCTTGTATACACAAAAGGGTAATATTTAAAAAAAAAAATTATTAGGTTATTATTCGGTATTAGCCGAATAATTACGTTGCTAATGCTAATCATTACTAGACTTATTTCTATTTAAGTTACCTGTTGTCACTTTTTTTGTCCTCTTGAAAATAAATCTGTAAGTTTGACACATTTGGCAGCATCCTCTTCCAATGGATTTTTTCTTCAACCTGTTTTTTACGCCCTCCTCCTCTCAGACGCGTATTGTTACGGTAGGGCCGGCCCAGCCTACCGGAGAAAAGTTTTCTTGGACGTGCTATGGACCGAACCAACTCTATGGGAGGGGAGGGGAAAACTCCCTCACATGTTACAACCCATGCAGAGGCTGCGCGCTGCAGTGTCAATGCGAAACGTGTGAAGTGTCATTTAAGAGAAGATAGACTCACTAACGTGACAAATGTAAAAAAAAAAAAACTCGACCGGCCCAAAAGTGAAGCGGCCCACCGGGAATTCTCCCGGTTTTCCCGATTACCCACCCCGGGCCTGCCTGCCAATACCTCAGATATGTTTATGGCCTTTTATATATTTTGTGTCTGTTTTTACTCAAAATATTCTAAAGTGAAAACAATGGGAAGGAATGGAAGGAAGTACAGTAAGTGGGAAAGCTTACTTTCTGTTGACCATAAAACTTTATTGGTCTATTTTAATGTGGCTTTACAACTTCATTATGATCAGTTAACAAGTATGTCTTTAGTGTTTTGCATCATCGTATGTGTTTTGTTTATGAGTTTGTTGTTTTCATATATGTGTACAACATGAATGTCTCAACAATAAAACCGATCAAAAAACAAGTGGAACGCCTCAGCAATGCTTCTTCCTGATACTTTGCCCCTCAGCGGTTATAGGTTGCCGCTATTAATGGGTTCCCATTGTTTTCACTTTAGAATATTTTGGTCCGGGTTCTTAGTAATTCCTTAATAATGATGTGGTAATTCTTTATTAATTATCAATGGGTTCCCATTGTTTTCACTTTAGAATACTGTTCCAGGTTTTCAGTAATTCCTTAATAATGATGTGGTAATTCTTTATTAATTATCAGTGGGTTCAAAGTAATTATTTGAGAATGATGTGGTAATTCTTTCATCATTGATTTAAATACAGAATTAATTTGTCATCACTTTCTAAAAGTGATGTGAAATATCTTGAGTAAAAACAGACACACAAAATATATAAAAGGCCATAAACATATCTGAGGTGTTGGCAGGCCACGGCTCCATCCTGATTTTCTGGTTGCAGTGCAGACAACACTTAAATAAAAAAAACTAACACTCAAGCGCCATCCACGGAAATGGTCGATCACGAGGAAAAACAAGAGAAATTCACAATTCGTTTAAAAAACATAACGTTAATGGAATAATTATTTATTCCAGCTTTGAGACGCAACTTTCTTCTACTTTTACAGTTCATTAATGCGGTATCTACAGTGATTAGTTTAAGTGTCGACAGCGCATTGTTAAAATGCGAGAGCGATGCACCTCTCCGCTGACAGTTAGAAACCCTCAGTCCCATCTATCTTGCAAAACGGGAGATATTACAAAACTCACAGATATTACATGTGTGCCTTCAACCTTTAACCTGAATGTGATATATATCAGTATAGTAGGCATAAATCAACTAACATTAGTAGTAAAGAAGACAGACCATAACCTGATACTGAGCATACATGAGTTCATTAATAGTTACTTAATAGTTATTGCTCCTGAAGCTGAATTAGTAGTTACTTCATCGTAGTTCTTCAGGAGTCATGACTGAATTGATTGGTTACTGATTAACTAATAGTTACTTAACACAATTTAAAAAACGCTATGACATACTGATTAATTGACACATATTCCTTAGTAGTTAATAGTAGTGACTTGAGTGTTATTGAAGAACTAACGAATAATTCTGCAGTAATTCCTTATTAGTTATGCAGTAAGTAAGATACAGTATTCTAAAGTGTTACCGCATAAGGTTACATTAACCAGAAACAAAAGTTAATAAGTATAACACACATAACACTTAATAATTTTTTTGTGCCACACCATGAATTTGTATGGTCTCCTTTGGGCCACCCCTATTAAAAAGTTCTGGGGGCACCACTGATCTATACATTGATGATTGCATGTTTTAAAGTCAGGTGCTTGCGTGATGCCTTGCTTTGTGCTTTGTGTAGTCCTTGTAATACTGGATTTTATTTAATCAACTTTAAGTTTATTTATGAAGAGACACTATAAAACAATTAAACCTCAGGTGGTGTTGCTAACCCAAGTTTGACTCTTAGGTGAAACTGTTTACAGATATGCAACTCCCTGTTCTCCTAATCTCTTCATCACAAAGGCTTTGGCACGGTTAGCCTTTAGGCTCATATCATTGGGTATCTGCTGAAATATATGATGTAATGTATACATATTATGTGGTTCTAAGGTTGTAATTTTATATTAATGTTTATTATTAGTTTAAGGGTCATAGTGCGATGAGTGAAAAGGTCTCATTTCTATAAATCTAAGATAAGATGGATTAAGGTTTTATAACTTTGGATAGAAGATGCATTTCTTGTAGAGATGGGGTTTTGCCTTGATATTTCTGGCTAGTTTGACCAGTTGCCAAGATACTCCTGGCTAGTTTGACCAGGTGCTCTTTTAGTATCACTTTGCACAGGTCAAACTGGATTTTGACCAGGTGTTCTTTAGTATCACTTGGTACAGGTCAAACTAGATTTTGGTAGTTTTCTCAAGCTGTGTATAAAAGGTGGCCTTGCAAAACATTCGGGGAGCCATTCTGTACCCAGAATCTCCCACACTATGTGTGTATTCAAACCTTATGGAGGATCCTGTAACCAGGAGCTTCCACACTTTGTGTGTGTAGTAAAACATAATGGAAGAAATCTTTAACAAGAATCTTCCTAGACCACTTTGTGTGTCTTTAATTGCCAGGTATGCTTTGTATTTTGTGAAATGTTCATTTTTCTATGCTGATCTTTAAGTGAATATTTTGATATATTTTTGATGGATTTGAATAACCAAATTATTGATTTAAGTGTAACCTGCCTGGCAAAATAAATTGTTAATCTTTATTCATTCTAAAACTTGTCAAATCTTTATTATATTTTCAGGGGTTAAGTTAGATGTATTGAAGGGGGCATAGATTAGGAGAATTGCCTCTATTGAAAATATTACTGGAGTAATTGCCTCCCCATTTTAAGGTTAGATGGAGTAACCTCAACCTAAAACATAGATGGATCCTCTTATTTTCAATGTGTTTGGAGAAACCTCTAACTTTAACTTAAGTTAGAAGGAGAATGCCTCTATGCCCAGCTGTATGGAACTGCCTTAGCACCTTCAGAATTACACCTGATTCCCTATGTGAATATAATTCACTCTAAATAAATATAATAATAATTTTATAAATTATGATCAGCATCAGAATAGTATTGGTAACTAAGAAATTGGAGTCAGATTATAATTTAACCACAGAGGTCAAAGAAACAAATTAAATAAATGGAATTACTCTTCTAGAAGCGCTACGGAGGGAACGAACACGAGACCCCTTCACCCACTCCACTTGTATCTGTCGTTGGGCTTGTGGGTGGCGTCTTACAGCTTGGTGATCCCGACGTGATGACGTATACCACAGGTGACGTAATTCTGGTGACGTAGTACACCCGAAAAAGTGACGTGTTACTTCAGAAAGCTTTCCAGCGCAACAATTCAACCATAACAGAGGATTCCATTCATCGCAAAATAGGAGGTTTAAACGTTTACTTTTCTATCTTCAGCTGTGTTGGTAAGTTGATTTTATTTGCCTATTAGAAATGTTGAGGGTGAGCATAAACGCACCCGTATGTTGTAGAATGGGCGGTAACGGTAAACTCGGTGAAAGTCCGGAGAAATCCGGTGGGGCAAAAGAATTAAAACAACAACACCGCTGTCAGGGATATAATGTGGCAATGCAGATAAGAAAATAATAACTCGCGCTTCGAATCAAACATCTTCTCCTGCGTTTACACTCAGAGGAGTGAATATTACATGGACTAATGACTAAATGTTATCACGGAACATTACGAAAAGTCGTAAATTTGAGACTAAAAGTAAAAGTATTAAATATTTGCTTCGTAGAATGATCTCGCAACTATATCGGAAACCCGTGAAGTATTAGCGAATATCCGTGAATGATAAAAGTCATGTCGGATGAAATGAGAAAACTCTGTGCCCAAGTCGATGCGTCCATGTATGTAAACAAACCTGCGCAAAACAGGCGAAAATAACTCTGTTAATGGAAATACACAGCATTACAACAGCAGTGTAGATGAGGATAAATCCCCTTTGTTAGTAAATCAAAAGATCTTTTGTATGTTAAAACAACAAAAGATAAACTTAAAATGGAGTAACATCCACTAAATGTAAATCCTTTATATGCTTGTTCATGTTGTCACATCACATGTGCAACACATAAATAACAAGCTCCTCTGAGCAAGAATTAACAATTAAATAAAGGATGTTAGATAAATGTAAATTACAGTGCAATTTAATGTATTTGTATATGAGAAGTGAATTTGGGAAAGCAGATTGATATGGCAATAGCACAAATAAAGCAAAGGTTCATATTAATTCCTTTTTGAATCATTAAATGTTGCAAACATCAGTGTATTAACTATTCCTGATGAGTTAAGGAGATAAGTGTAATTATGTGAATGAAAGATAAATGAAAGTGTATAAAGGATTGAAGGCAGCATTGTTAGAGTTAAAGGTTCAGCGTATGCAGATTGGAACTTAATGTTGGATATAAAGCAAGTAGGGATTTAATAATGATTGTGAGTGAATCTCCTAAAGAACACTCAGAATTGGATAAATGTAGAATGAAAAAGTACATCTTAAAACTCCTAAATTATTGCAGGATTCCCTAATGTTGATATGAGGCAAATTAAGCTAAAGCTTTGACTGATGTAAAGAAAAATAATGATGAAACTGTTTTTACAATGGTCAATAAAACACGTGTGATCTTATCTCACTGAGAAAGAATCACCACTGAGATTAAAAGGGCTTAACCCCCTCTCAGAAAATATGTGCTCTTCTCCTTGTTTCAAGTGAGATGTTTAGTTGTAACAAATAAAATGCATTATTATATTCTGGAAATCAATCAAAGTGAAATTTAATGTCATTTCTAACATCATACATACAGTAATACATACATACTGTATAGTCAGCACTGTTCAAAGTGCCAGGCTTAGTCTTTTCTTTATGATGACGTGTTAATTGTTAAATAAACAATGTAACCCAGTTTTCTGGAAATTGTCGAAGCTAAGTCTTTGTAGTTTCTCTATAAAACTGTAGAAATTGTTAAAGAGCAATTTGATGTCCAATCGTCTTAAAATAGTGAAATTCATAAAAATAAAGTGTATAGCCTAATCCTGAAATCATCACAGGAATACAGATTTCCTGATAAAGTGAATCAGTGGGAGCTAATAAAAGTCTTTAACACCATTATATGTCTTTACCTAGAATAAAGATAAAGCCTTTAAAAATAGAAAACAGCATTTGTGTTTGCTCTGCTTAAATTCCTTAATTCCTTTTCCATATTAAAATAGAATAACATCTAAAGAACACTTAGTTAAATCTCAGCTAAAACCTGCGAAAATTGTGCCCAATTTCAAAAATTCCAGCTGAGGAAAGAGTGGAGTCTCTCAGTATGTGCTTGTGGTTTAAAACCACAGAGAGCTGTTGTTGTTAGTGCAGATGTTAATGCAGCTGCTACCTTAGGGTCAATGTAGAGGAAAGTGTTCTTAATTTTGCAGATTTTAAAAAGTCCTACTAGAAGCCCTTGAGACCAGTTATAAAATTATTATTTTAATAAATATTATTTAAGATAATGTAATTTATATTGTAATCACATTATGATATACATTATATTGTAATGGCCAGACAGGCCTCAGATGGTGAAAAGTGATAACACTACATGCATTTTAAACGTAAATGATTCAGACCCACCAAAAGACATTGAGAATATTTAGATTCAAATTGAATTGGTCAACTATCTAGTGCCAAACGGGGGTATGTGTATGTCTATGATTGTGTGTGCTTTTGCATGTTGCTTTGTTTTTTGCTTTGCAGGAACACTGAAAATTATGCCACAAGATAGCAGACCAAATAACCCTTCCTTTTACTGAGGCCTTTAGACTGCCAAAAATCCCCCAATTTAATCTGGTTTGACAAACTATTTAAAACTTAATCTGGCCTCGGAAAATGAATTTGCAAAAAGTAATAATACAAATCTTCTTAACATGAAGAATTTACTGATGTCATTAACCCTGTTAGATTACTAATGCTATTATTACGTAGGAGCAGGCTTCACTCAATTTATTATAAGAGTGCTTGACCAGACTTATAAATGATCTCAAAGAACAAAGAAAAGGGCCGCACTTTGCATATAAAAACGTATTTTTTATTGGCACAGACGCGTTTCGGCTTTGCGCCTTCCTCAGTGTGCTTAAGTGAATGAACATTCCAAACTCATTCATGTATATCTACCCCGCCATACACCCACACAATCGACCAATGATAATGTAGTGTCATCCCATTCATCAATCATTCAATTAAAACAATTAATATAATCATAATTTTTTGTTTTTTAACACATTGTACACAGAACTACATCAGAAGTACACCAAAGTTACTCAGATCAAGTGAACCAATAACAGTTTTTTACAAAAAACAAGTCAATGACAATTCTTCATTCATGCCATTAGGTGTGCATGTATTCAAATTAAAAATATACCACGCCTCCCTCTGTAGAAGGCGGTTCTCACGATCTCCTCCTCTCATAAGCCGACTAACTGTTTCTAAACCCATAAACCTAAGTGTGTTAGCATCATGTCCTGCGCTGTTAAAGTGTCTTGCTACTGGGGACCTTTCATCATTCTTCCTAATGTTGCACTTATGTTCACAAATTCTGGTTTTCAATTGGCGTTTAGTTTTGCCCACATACAATAACCCACATGGGCATGTCAGTAAATACACCACAAAGGAAGTTAAACAAGTGATTCTGCCTTTCACTCTGAACGTCCTGTTAGATTTTGGATGCGTAAAAGTTTTTTCAGTGAGCATGTAATTGCATGCCACACAATTAAAGCACTTAAAATTGCCGTCTGGGATTTTGAAAGAAAGACGCAGCGGACTCGGCGCAGGCAAATACGATCGCACCAAACGATCTCTCAAATTAGATGCTCTTTTATAACAAAATCGCGGAGGGTCTTGGAAAGCATGACCGATTGTGGGGTCACTGCTTAAAACGTGCCAGTGTCGTTGAACGATATGTTTTAATGAATGTGATATGTGTCCATAAGTAGACACAAACGTAATTGGAGTATCTGTATGTGGTTTCTGCGCTCTGTCAGTCATTATATTTGTGCGTTCGATGTTGCGTACCCGCTCAAGGCAATCTCGTAATAATGTGTTATCATACATGAATGAGTTTGGAATGTTCATTCACTT
The DNA here is from genome assembly GCF_030506205.2 of Paramisgurnus dabryanus. Lineage (NCBI taxonomy): Eukaryota > Metazoa > Chordata > Actinopteri > Cypriniformes > Cobitidae > Paramisgurnus > Paramisgurnus dabryanus. The sequence goes on along the minus strand of NC_133358.1, from coordinate 6,221,743 downwards.
AAGCACACTGAGGAAGGCGCAAAGCCGAAACGCGTCTGTGCCAATAAAAAATACGTTTTTATATGCAAAGTGCGGCCCTTTTCTTTGTTCTTTGAGATTACTAATGCTACCATTGACAACTTATTGGTTTTATCATCAGTGGAAACAAAAAATGATATCATGTCTTAATGCAAATTGGCCAACATTTTAGAAATGAATGTTTCTCTCTGTTATCTTAACATCTTTCCTTTCAGGTGGACCACTGTGACTCCTTAAGAGTCCAGATGCCAGAGGGGTCTCTGAGCCTAAATTCAGGCACAAACCTGAAATACAGGAGATGGGTGTGATAATGATGTAAGGGGTCATACACATCTCACAGTAATAAACTATGATGGTAGTTAACTAGTTATATGACCTCCCGATGTAGCATCGGATTAAAATTGTGCAACACAAATTCTTATAGATTAGAATCCACCTGTCTCCCAGATTTGAACATATAGTGCACACATTTTCACCACTAAAACATCATAACACTGTTACCTGGTATAAGTTTTAAAACTATCCAGGCTTAAAACACCACACATATGTATGATAATTGATGGAGAATCCAATTACTACAGTTTGTCATACATACAATAGCATCTCACACATAGGAGAGAAAATTATAGGTCTACTCATGATTTTAATTTCATGGTAATATAAACTATTGGGTCAATTTTCTATTGAATTATGTGAAACATTTCAGGGTACATAGAACATATGTATGGTTATAGTCACACATCGGTTGTTTTGTCTCTGATTGTCTTATATTATAATAGAGGTAAAATAAAAACTATTAATTGATTACGTAAGACCTATTTCAGATTAAAATAAGTAAGTGAAGAATGAAATCATTAGCATGGCTGCAGACATGTCTAAACATTTCAAACTTTACAAAATGGTTATATTTGAAGTGCTGGCACTTCTAGTGATCAATCACATAAATCCCAATCAGACTCCTAACCATTGAATGTGACTAAACCAACATATATGTACAGAATTATTTGACAACATGCAAAGAATTGACAATGGATAAATAAGAAATTCAGAAATTATTTGATTTAAGTTTAAGTTCTCTGGGTATGTTTTAAGTGATCTACTTGAATCTTGGATCTACTTGGTTAACTTGCATTTAAAGGTTCTGAATAATTCTAGGATTATTAAAGTTATAAATATATCATATTATATTTACCTTAGTATAAATATCTGTATTTTATATACATATAATTGCATGTATTTGTATTATATTTGAATGGTATTGTTATTAAATGTTTTAATGATGTATACCACTGGTAAATATGCCAGTTAAATTCAATTTTGCCACTCTTTCTTTAAAATACACATATTATATCAAAATTCCACTCTATACAAGAGATGCATAGTAGTGAAGAATTTGGTAATTAAATGGGATCTTCTTATGGGATAAATTACTTTGAAAAGAGAAATGAGACCTTTTACAATTCGCACCTACTATTATGAAACCTTTAATAATGTTATTTGTTTTTGCAATCTTTCACAACCATTTTCTTCCAATGAAAGTCAAGTTCTTCAGTGTTCAGCTATTGCATGATCATGTGTATGATGCACTGTAAAAAACATATTGTGAAATTCACAGTAATTAACTGGCAGCAATTGACAAGTAACTTACTTTAGAAAAAGCACAGTAAGTTACTTGTCAATTGCTGCCAGTTAACTACTGTGTTTTTTTTCTATAGCAAGTTACTTGTCAATTGCTGCCAGTTAAATACTGTGATTTTGTCGTACTGTAAGTTACTTGTCAATTGCTGCCAGTTAACTACTGTGATTTTTCCAAACAGTAAATTACTTGTCCATTGCTGCCAGTTAAATACTGTGATTTTGCCGTACTGTAAGTTACTTGTCAATTGCTGCCAGTTAACTACTGTGATTTTTCCGTACAGTAAGTTACTTGTCAATTGCTGCCAGTTAACTACTGTGATTTTTCCGTACAGTAAGTTACTTGTCAATTGCTGCCAGTTAACTACTGTGATTTTTCAGTACAGTAAGTTACTTGTCAATTGCTGCCAGTTAACTACTGTGATTTTTCCGTACAGTAAGTTACTTGTCAATGGCTGCCAGTTAAATACTGTGATTTCTTTTCCACAGTAAGTTACTTGTCAATGGCTGCCAGTTAACTACTGTGATTTCTTTTCTACAGTAAATTACTATTGTCAATGGCTGCCAGGTAACTACTGTGATTTTTTTCCACAGTAATTTACTGGCAGTCATTGACAACTAAGCAGAGATTATATGTTTTTAATATATAGTTCATTGTGGTTTTCCCTACAGCATTTGATTGGTTAGTTATTTTCTGTAAACATTCATCAATGTTAAAATAAAGTTGTAACGGCCAGCCTTAAAGGTTGAGTTACAATTATTTAAAAACTCAAGACTGTCAAAAGGTGGAAATACAAAAAACAAATCTAAAACAATATAAAAGTCCAAGCGTGTTAAAAGTCCAAATGTGCAAAGTTTCCACTGTGTATATAAAATCCAAGAAAGTGATATCCAAAGTCCATAAAACGGAACTGGACAGGTAAGCCCAAATACACAAACTCCACAACCCAGCAACCGCTTGTTTTAGCTATAGCGTCAGCTAACCATGTGCTCCTGTTCCTTCCTTTTATACAAAGTTCCATGTCATGTGACCCCTCACATGACAGGCAGACGAAGCAAAATAAAAGACATACACACATAAAATAGCAAAAGGATAAAATGGCTAAGAAAACACATAAAACTAATTTAAACTCAAATATACATAAGTCACAATATAATGAGTGGTAAAACATGTATCTTGTGTGATCATGTCACAACGTTAATTATCTAATTTAAATATGCTAAATTACAAAACAATACAATAAGTTTTCTGATTTGAGGGAAAATGCTACTATTTCACAGATATGTACTAAATTAAAAAAAAACTTTTACAGTCAAATACATTCAATAAATGCATGCTAACATTTGTAAAATAACATTTTAATTTGGATGAAAAAGTATGAATTCCCAAGAAATGTATCTTAAAACATCTTAAACTTTTGTTACAATCTAAAAATATCTAAATATAATTCAGTAAAATCTGTAAATAAAACAAAATCATTAATTATAAATCAAAAGTACACTTCAAGTAAACTGTTAAAGTTTCCTCCAATTTTTATTAAACACAATATTACTGTGAAGTATAATAACTGAAATGCAAAACAAATTTATGTCTACAATATTTTCACTCCAAAATAAATAGTTCTAGTGCACAACACAACCATTGATTCTAAAAATGATTCTAAATTCAGAATCCTAATTTTACAGTGTATAAGTAACATTAAAATATGCCCAAAAAGGTCAGTGAAACCATACCACAACAGACAATGTTAAGAGATTGAAAAGCTGTTTTCATTTAAATTGCTAGTAATCTACTGGATCCTACAGTATGAATAAACATATTTACAAGATTTACTAAAAGTTAGAATTTATGTTTAATTCTATTCAACATGCTTAAACACATTTTTGTTTAATTTACATTAAACGTGCCTGTATTGACATTTAAGTAAGAAATAATATCAGCTTTGAGTGGACTAGTTATCAGATGTTTAAGTGAATCACCAAAACATGACTCCAAACAATGGACCTTTTCCAATAGATTATGTATCATATATGTGAACAAAGTTATTTATTAAGTTATTTATACACACTTCACTTTGATGAAACTGTGCAATTTTATTTCCTGTGTGCAGGTTTAGCCACTGGTAAAACTCTAATGGGACTGCTCTCCATTCAGATGGCTTATGTGTTTTCATGTCTCACCAGCATATGTCCAAGATGATTTCAGTGTAATACTGTTTAAAGCATTGGTTCTTAACGTTATTCCTCAAGGCCCACTGCCCTGCACATTTTGTATGTCTCCCTTATTTAACACACCTGATTCAAATCATCAGCTCATTAGAAGAGATCTCAATGAACTGAACTGAGTCTGCCAGATAAAAGAGACATACAAAACATGCAGGGCAGTGGGCCTCCAGGAATAACGTTAAGAACCACTGGTTTAAAGTATCTATTAGCCTACCATGTGTATTTTCTCTAAAATTAAACATTTTAGCAGCAAAAGAAGTCACAGAAGAAGAAGCTAAGCAAGTTAACCCACAAACGAAGAAGAAACAGCAACTTGTTGTGTATAATTTGAGAAGACCAGTAATGATGGAAGTAAATAAACATTGACTTTTGATGCAATTTGAGTTAAATCACTCCTCAACTTGGCTCATTTTTGTTTTCACCGTCACAAACAGAAATACCTATGACACAGTTTTTTTTACCTGACGGGAGGGGTTCTGGTGGACCAATCTGATGCGCTGTTAAAAATTTTGTGAGGTGCGCGTCAGGCTACGCAGAGCTATGCACAGGCTACGGACCTATGCACGACTATAAATCGCCCTTTAAACTGACATACTGGGTGCATCCCAATTCAGGGGCTGTGGCCTTCCAAGGCCGTATCTGAAGGCAAATGACATCACCGGGCTGTGACGAAGGCTGTCACAATTCGAAGGCTCATTCATATAAAAGCCTCTTACTGTGGCCTTTTCCCCACTGATTCCGAGTTAGGGCTGTAACGCTATAGCTTGTCCCATTATAAAGACCTGCCTGATTATGCATCAAAAATCATAATCATTCAAAATAAAACAAAATCATTCAAAATCATTCAAAATATTCTTTATTATCATGAAAATACCTGAAACTATTTGAAGAACAGCAATATAAATATTCTTGTAGACATTTCCTGGAACAGCGTTTGCAATGCTAGCCTACTTCTTCTGTGGCACAAAGTTAGTTTCTGCACGAGAGCGCCCCCTGGCTTTTGGATGTGGCGGCATTTCACCGTAATTCATGCAAATTCATTAATTGAGAAAACGCGCATTTGCACGATAAATCGTTACAGCCCTACCGAGGATCCATAGATGTATCCTTCACAGCCTTGGCTATCCCAAAATTCAATATGAAGTCTGGGTATTTTGAAATAAACATTCAAAACTGTAGTTAAATAAAATTGTATATTTTGCTAATTAAAGGTCCTTGTGTCTGAATAGATATTAAGCAGACAGTCTACTAATACGGTAAAGATTGGTAGGATAAATAGTTGCAAAGTTACTTATAATTAGTAAAATGTCTAAAGTGGACTATCGAAAAAAAGTGTTACCAAATTGTATTGGCTGACTCGTCATGTTGCTTTGAGTATAATTGGTTAATATGACTGTCATTCAGTAAACTGGCCAATGACTGCTGTGTGAGCACTGGTTTAGTTTGAACAAACTAAGGGTGCATCCCAATTCAGGGTCTGGATCCTTTTAAGGCCGCGGACTTTGAAGGCAAGGCCTATTAAAGGTCCTTTACTATTATAAATGATGTTTTAGTGATGTAAATTAATATTATTGCTGCAATGTTGTGTGTTGCATTTTGCTTTTGTATATTTCTAAGGTTGGTGAATTTTACATACTGTTGGATAGTTTAATCTGCATCAATGTGTTATATTTTCTAAAGTATACAAAGAACAATTCCCGCACACTATCTGCTTGCTGAAAAAATGTATTTAATGAAAGTTGCGTTGCAACGTTTCGATCAACTGATCTTCATCAGGCAACTGATGAAGATCATGTTGCTCTTCATGTTGCCTGATGAAGATCAGTTGATCGAAACGTTGCAAAGCAACTTTCATTAAATACATTTTTTCAGCAAGCAGATAGTGTGCGGGAATTGTTCTTTGTATATTTTGAGACTTTTTGTCGTCTTATCCTACGCACCCATCTATTGACTTCAGGTGTGCGACGCTAATTTGTTTGAATATTTTTTAAAGTAAAATAAAAAAATCTGCCACCATATTTATTTTTAAAAGTCTGATAGGTCTCAGGTTTTGTGTCCCAGTGACAAGCGTAGTGGGCGGGAAAAGCAAGTGATGCCCCCGTAGGCTAGACCGTCTCATTTCATTTCACTCCGTGGCGTTTAGAGGCTGCTGCCTTCAAATATTGAGCCTTGCCTTCAAAGTCCGCGGCCTTAAAAGGATCCAGACCCTGAATTGGGATGCACCCTTAGTTTGTTCAAACTAAACCAGTGCTCACACAGCAGTCATTGGCCAGTTTACTGAATGACAGTCATATTAACCAATTATACTCAAAGCAACATGACGAGTCAGCCAATACAATTTGGTAACACTTTTTTTCGATAGTCCACTTTAGACATTTTACTAATTATAAGTAACTTTGCAACTATTTATCCTACCAATCTTTACCGTATAAGTAGACTGTCTGCTTAATATCTATTCACACTTTATTGTGATGATATTGTGATAAGTATCTTTGCAGGTGCATGTCAACTTATTCCACTAACCCTAACCTCTTCCCTAACCCTAACAGTCTACTAATACTCTAAGGACAGTTAGACAGTTAGTTGAGATATAGTTGCAAATTAGTGAAAGTTGGTTCACATAGTTGAAAACTTATTTATAGTTGTATAAGTATTAAGTGTAACCTACAATTTATTTCAGTGTGGTAGCATATTTAATGGAATGTTGTGTCTACCATATTGTAGACAAAACAATAATCATAGTGACTTTCTCCTTTAAAGAAATAGAAAATAAATCTAATTTGTCATTACTAGCATAATACTCAAATATAATATAATAAATATACTTTAAAAAGGAATTCCCAACAAAGATTATTGAAGAAATAATTTTCTTCAGTTTATTTTGAGTATCCTGAATAAGATTAGACATCAGCATGTTGCTAACAAAAATTGTTGTTGACTGGACTTAAATACATTTACTGTAAAATGTGCTGTAACACATCATGAAGTTTGATTTCTCAGAGTTTTTAAAAATAAAACTCAATCGGGTTTAAATGTCAGGAGTTCCTGTCGGGATGAAAGTAACACTTGTTACTCTTCTCCTACTGCCAATACTGTTGCATTATGTTGAAAATGTATGTTTTTTTATTTGATTTAATTTTATTGTGTTCAAACTGTTAAAAATGTTTTTTTTTTCAACAATTCAAGTTTGTACTGTCAGGTTGCTTTAGAAACATTTGATGAAACCAAAATTTAACCGAAAATACATATAAACAAGATCATAGTCATGTTTATTTACTAAAAACAAGTGTAACACAAAAATCTATCTTGTTCTGTTCTTCTTTTGAGCCACCTATGTGTTACTTTCGTCCCTGCTGACAGAGTCTAAGGCCATTTTGTTTCCAAAATTTCACCTGGAATTCATAGTCCACACTTGAGTTACTGATCACAGCAAAAATATATCTGTCTAAAACTTTATCTTTTAAAATTAAGTTTTTCTGAAAAATTGTACTTTCGCCCCTGCTCACCCCTACTGTGAGTCTCTACAGTACAATGTTGGTTACTGTGAGTCTCTACAGTACAATGTTGGTTACTGTGAGTATCTACAGTACATTGCTGGTTACTGTGAATCTTTGCAGGATATTTTATTTACTGTGATTTTCTACAGCACATACCTTTTTACTGTGATTTTTACCGTTTAAAAACACTACTGTGATTTCACACTGAATGCACTGTAATCCACTGTGAACTTTATTACAGTTATTTGCTGTGCATGAACACAGTTAATTACTGTAGATTTCACAAGCATTTTTTACAGTGTGTTCTTCAGATGTCCCACATACAGTGGTGCATTGTCAGTGTGAGGAATTCCTTCACCTATGGAGGTCTGACTATTCTACAAAAATAACCTTCTGCCAATAGGTAACAGAGGATTTTTCAAAATGTCAGATAAATATCCTGGGAAGGATCCCACTAGACACACCTCTCTCCGTAGTGGGGAGACACTTTCAACGAGCACAGCACACAGTCATTGACTGACACCATGGATTTGGTATAATGGACTATTCTACAAACTGAGTATCATCTCAACCAGGCCTAGGCAGAAACAAACCTGGACAAAGGAGCAGCTAAGATTTTGTCAAGTGCATCTATTCGTTCTGCACAGTATGTGTACATTTGGTGGGACTGGATGTTTCGTGGGTGTGTGATTGGCAGTGGACTTGTGTTTATGTTCTCTTTGCTTCAATGCTGGTGTTTCAGGTCCACAATTCGCTCTTTACGGACATCTGCCAATGCTGCTATCACCCAAAGTCCCCTACAAGTGCCCGCCATACAGAGACTGTTACAATAATAAAAAAAAACACAAGGATTTGAATGACCAGTAAATGGCCCCTAGGGACTATTCTGAGATTGCCCCAAGGGGCCAGGGAAGGATTGTAATACTGGATTTTATTTAATCAACTTTAAGTTTATTTATGAAGAGACACTATAAAACAATTAAACCTCAGGTGGTGTTGCTAACCCAAGTTTGACTCTTAGGTGAAACTGTTTACAGATATGCAACTCCCTGTTCTCCTAATCTCTTCATCACAAAGGCTTTGGCACTGTTAGCCTTTAGGCTCATATCATTGTGTATCTGCTGAAATATATGATGTAATGTATACATATTATGTGGTTCTAAGGTTGTAATTTTATATTAATGTTTATTATTAGTTTAAGGGTCATAGTGCGATGAGTGAAAAGGTCTCATTTCTATAAATCTAAGATAAGATGGATTAAGGTTTTATAACTTTGGATAGAAGATGCATTTCTTGTAGAGATGGGGTTTTGCCTTGATATTTCTGGCTAGTTTGACCAGTTGCCAAGATACTCCTGGCTAGTTTGACCAGGTGCTCTTTTAGTATCACTTTGCACAGGTCAAACTGGATTTTGACCAGGTGTTCTTTAGTATCACTTGGTACAGGTCAAACTAGATTTTGGTAGTTTTCTCAAGCTGTGTATAAAAGGTGGCCTTGCAAAACATTCGGGGAGCCATTCTGTACCCAGAATCTCCCACACTATGTGTGTATTCAAACCTTATGGAGGATCCTGTAACCAGGAGCTTCCACACTTTGTGTGTGTAGTAAAACATAATGGAAGAAATCTTTAACAAGAATCTTCCTAGACCACTTTGTGTGTCTTTAATTGCCAGGTATGCTTTGTATTTTGTGAAATGTTCATTTTTCTATGCTGATCTTTAAGTGAATATTTTGATATATTTTTGATGGATTTGAATAACCAAATTATTGATTTAAGTGTAACCTGCCTGGCAAAATAAATTGTTAATCTTTATTCATTCTAAAACTTGTCAAATCTTTATTATATTTTCAGGGGTTAAGTTAGATGTATTGAAGGGGGCATAGATTAGGAGAATTGCCTCTATTGAAAATATTACTGGAGTAATTGCCTCCCCGTTTTAAGGTTAGATGGAGTAACCTCAACCTAAAACATAGATGGATCCTCTTATTTTCAATGTGTTTGGAGAAACCTCTAACTTTTAACTTAAGTTAGAAGGAGAATGCCTCTATGCCCAGCTGTATGGAACTGCCTTAGCACCTTCAGAATTACACCTGATTCCCTATGTGAATATAATTCACTCTAAATAAATATAATAATAATTTTATAAATTATGATCAGCATCAGAATAGTATTGGTAACTAAGAAATTGGAGTCAGATTATAATTTAACCACAGAGGTCAAAGAAACAAATTAAATAAATGGAATTACTCTTCTAGAAGCGCTACGGAGGGAACGAACACGAGACCCCTTCACCCACTCCACTTGTATCTGTCGTTGGGCTTGTGGGTGGCGTCTTACATCCTTAATGCTCTGAACGCATTAGGCCGGGTGTAGGCAAGTTCGGTCCTACAGAGCCGCAGTCCTGCAGAGTTTAGTTCCAACCCTAATCAAACACACCTGAACAAGCTAATCAATGTCTTTAGGATTTAGACAGCAGGTTAGATTATCAGTGCTTAGGCTAAAATATGCAGGACTGCGGCTCTCTAGGACCGAACTTGCCTACCCCTGCATTAGGCAGATCATTAATTTGCATTTTCATGCAACCACAGCGAAACACCTAGGGTAATATGTTAAGTTAATCATTGTATGAAAAAGTGCAAATCATGTTTTTTTGCGGTCATTTCACCTTTTAATTTGCAGCTCTCAAGGTCTTTTAAAAAATCTATTTACACAAGTAAAGTATAGATTATTAAATGATGTTCTATTAACAAAGTTCGAGAGAAGCACGTTCAAATAATCTGCCAAACTATCTCGTAATTACGACCAGCTGTCAACAATCAGCAATAAGGTGTCCACCTGATCGGCATGAGTGGAAGCCTATATAAACATGCAGCCAACTCTCCCACGTCTTTCGACAGTTCTTAGCATGGCCGGAAGGCCTGGCAGCAGCGGAATCCATGGCAAGAAAAAAGGGGAATTAACTCTCAATTTCCACTGAACCCCTCACCACAGCTCTCCTTTACTCTGCGTGATCATGCCTCCATCAGTGGCACAGACTCAGCCAGCACAGGCTTCTCTATCTCTATCTAATTCTCTCCTCTGTCCGTGGCCCGACTGTAGCGCGAGGCTGCCTCCGCTACCGTCACAGGCCCGGACGCCTTATTTTCTTCCTCACCTCCCTTCTTCCACCCTATCCCCACAAGCGTGAGGCTGCCTCCGCTACCTGCACAGGTCCGAATATCTTGGGGCTTTTTTCTTGGGGCACTAGGCTCGCTTGCTGCGGTCCGATCCTGACTGCGATCGTATCTGAATACCGGCGCCCCCCGCAGCATCGGTCTGGTTTTACCGTCACTCGAGTAAATCAAACCCCGGTTCACTCGAGCAGTCTCGCGTTATCACCATTGTGCTCGTATAGTAAGTTTTGTTCTCATACAGGCCGGGGGAGCTACGGCTGCGCATCTGTTTTTGAATGCAGAGTTTCTCAATTGGCATAGTGATCATGCGTTGTGAAAACGTATCGACTAAAGGGCATGCGCAGCTTGCTTTGCTTCCCGGACGGGTTGCGCGCCCGGTTCCGAGATACTTGTGTTCGCG